>NW_015386890.1:0-37598 GCF_001527695.2 Protobothrops mucrosquamatus
GGCAAACAATCATTACATTTTACCACAATCCATTGGGCAGGACATACATAGTTCTTCTATAATTTTGCTTGCATTTGCAGATGTTATCATGTGGCATCTATTGTACTTACCTAATATTCACATAATAGGATCCACCTAGAGTAGATATAAACCTAGGAAAGTCTGGACAAAAATCCATATATTAAAAAAAGTGCATTCCAAAATGTATGTACTGTACATAATTGAATTTACTTTCCTTATCTCTCTTTCGCCCCACCATTTGCCTCTGTTTTTGGCCAGATTTGCTAAGTGATATGGAAATGAACCAGAGTAAGGGATGGGTGGTAATCTAGCTTCTGAAGGAAAAAGGCAGGTTGCAATGATTGTATGAGAACTTGAGAATTAGAGAAACCAGCCATTAGATGTAAAGCCAACTCTGTAGAGTTCAACTTACACTAGAGAAATTGGAAAGAGAAAAAACACAGCAAAATAAAGACCATAAAGTACATCAGTAATAAAAACAGATATAAAAGGGGGAGGGAGAAGCAAGAACGTTTTTGGGGCAAAGCGGTGCCACACAGTAACAACATCATTTGTCTACTAGACTATTGCAGGCACATCTTAGTAGACCTAAGGGCGCATTTATTTATTGTGCTGTTAGTGTTAAGGGTGAAGCAAATTAGCGATACAAACTAAAATCAAATCATTCCCGCTTCTGTGAAATGTGTGCAAGGATTTTCCTCTGCATAGGTTATCCAAGCAAACCAAATCAAAGATGTTAAATCTTACCTTTCTACTAGAATTATGTGTTTTTAAACACATATAGGATAGATAGATAGATAGATAGATAGATAGATAGATAGATAGATAGATAGATAGATAGATAGATATGATATGATAGAAACAGTAGACAGATGATAGATAATAGAGTAGATAGATGATACATAGACAGATATAGATGATAGACAGAAGATTAAATAGCTAGATGATAGAAACAGTAGATAATAGATAGAGTAGATAGATGATACATAGACATATAGAGATAGATGATATATATAAGATAGATAGATAGATAGATAGATGATAGATACAGTAGATGATAGATATAGATGATAAAAACAGTAGATAGATGATACATAGATAGATATATATGACTGATATATAGACAGATAAATGATAGAAACAGTAAGATAATAGACACAGTAGATGATAGATAAATATATAGATAGAGATAGACAGACAAGGGTCAGAATAGAATATCCTAACCCTTGACTTATGACTATAGTTGGGACCAGAGGTTCCATTGCTAAGCAAGGCAATTGTTTACACCTGATTTTATCACCTTTTCTGACCCCAGTTGCTAAGCAAATTACTCTCTCATTAAATAAATCTAACTTTCCCCATTGACTTTGCTTGTCGGAAGCCAGCTGGGAAGGTTGCAAATGATGACCTCACGATCCAGGAATGTTGCAGCTGTCATAAATACATGCCTGTTATTAAGAATCTGAATTTTGATCATGTGACTGTGAGGGATGCCGTGACAGTCATGAGCATGAGAACCAGTCATAAGTCACTTCGTAACTTTGAACAGACACCAAACGAATGGTTGTAAGTTAAGGACTCCCTGTAGATGTTTTACCCATTTATTTCTGCAATCTGCAGAAAATTTGAACTATCCTTAAAGACTATGCAGTGTTAGTTAATGCAAACCTATGCTGACCTCTTTTCAGTATCCTACTTGGATTCCAGGTCCAAATAGCTTCTCAATGAATGCTTCAGTGTGGTTTGTGTCTAGGCCAGTGGTTCTCAACCTGTGGGTCGGGACCCCATTTGGGGTCGATCGACCATTTCATGGGGGTCGCCAAGCAAGGCTGTTCGCCATTTTTTTTGTCCGCCATTTTTCCCCCCCTTTTCCGGCGGGTGCCTTACCTCCCTTGGGCTGGGCCAGCTGGTGGTCGGCCTGCTCCGTCTCTGCCGCTTGCCAGCTACGCCTCGGCCGGCGCAGGGGGCGGAACCATGCATGCGCGGCACTCCCGGGCAGGGAAAGTCCTCGACTTACGACTGGTTGGGTAGTCCTCGACTTACGACCAGTTTAGTCCTCGACTTACAACCGGTTGGGGTCGCGGCATTAAAAAGGTTGAGAACCACTGGTCTAGGCAATGGACAGGTTCTGTTTGAGAGAAGCCCAGTGTCTGCAGAAACCGATGAGCAGAGGGAAGCCTTCCCTCTGTGGATTATCCAGCCATCAGAGGTCAGGTAAATTGTCAATTCTGTTCACCTTTCATTGGCAGTCAGGAATATTTTATTTATTTAGGCAGCGCTTGGTTGTGTTTTAGCTGATTTGGGGAAAGTGCTAGTGGTTTTCATTGCCAAGGGGTTTGTTCATATTCACCTCTTTAATCCAGCTAATAGATTAAATCCAATTGTAAAGAATTCTTTTAATTGTTAGCCTCCGTGGGTGACATTTGTTGAGTGACAAGTGGGTTACTGATTGAACTGATCAATAATAAAGTGCTCCTGTTTGGTTTGCTGTCTTTCATATGCTTGTTAGCCTTCTCCCTCTGCTTATCCAGGTCCCTTCCTGGTCCTTTCTTCTCCATCTTCCCATTTCAGTTCCACTTGGGCAGATTTCTCTGATTTGCAAAGCAGTCTACAACTCAACTGGCCCTCCCTCCCTCCCTCCCCCCCCCAGCAGGAGTTCTGTCCCCATGCACAGGCAAACAACTGCTTATGTATTTATCATCTTCCTAAGCACTTCTTATTTTTAATCACAATTGTGAAAAAGTTCATCCTGGGCAAAGTAGCTTTTGTTTGGGAGACTGTAGTGGAGACAGTTAAATGGATTGAGTTAGTTGCTTAGTCAAAAGAAAATATTTCTTCCATTCTCACCTAGTTTTCTGAGGCTGTTTCCTCATACCATCAAATCTTTCTAATGATATGGTGTTGCCTATAGGCCTATTGAGAATGAAGGCATTCATCTAACTTGAGGTTTTGATCTAATTACAGGTCCTCGACTTACGACCACAATGGAGCCCAACATTTATGTTGTTAGGTGAGAGATTTGTTAGGTTTTGCCCTATTTTATGAGCTTTCTTGCCACAGTTGTTAAGTGAATCACTGCAGGTAATACGTTAGTAGCTCAGTTGTTAAATGAATCTGGCTTCCCCATTGACTTTGCTTGTCAAAAGGTCGCAAAAGGGGATCACGTGACTTTGGGACCCAATGATAAATACGAACCAGTTGTGCAGCATCTGAATTTTGATCACATGATCATGAGGATGCTACAAAGGCCGTAACTGTGAAAAACGATCACGTCATTTTTTTTCAGTGCCCTTGTAACTTTGAAGGATCACTAAATGAACGGTTGTAAGTCAAAGAACATCTGTATATAATCCAATCTGATTGATGGTTGGTTGCTGTCATGATCCATATTCCTTCATAAAGAAGCCCTGATGTTATTTTTTAAAGCATACACTGGAACTGCAAATCAGGGCAAGTAATATTCAAGGAAATATTTCGGTGAGAAATCAGAACCATTGGAAAGATGGAGTCATCCTCATATGTGACATATTTCCTGGGTAAATGCATTAGTTTACAGATATGATCCCTGGTGTGTTTAACATGGGCTTACATGTAATGTCCAACCTGTATTAACATAACTTGGGCAGATGTTAAACGATTGTGGCCAAGCCACTTATTTTACTCTTCTTTTTATCAATTGTGTTCGGCTTAGATAGTATGATATTCGTCTCCAAGCCAGGCCATATGTCCTTGTACTTAGAGAATGTATATCTGAAATCAGCCACTCGGTCATCGCCTCTGCTGCTCTAGACAAATGCAGATGAAAGAAGATTTATCTGGGAATAAAACATCAACTAATCACATGCCATTAGAGAAGTGTAACTGAGGGAAAAATTTGGTCCGGTGTTTCATTTTATGGAAAGGACGGAGGATAAAATACCCAATGAAACCCAATCTCTTAGAATGTGTGCAAATTTGGGGCGTTAATTGCATTGCTTTCTAAGAATACATGTCTTCTGACAGATACTCGAAGGAGAGATACAGAAGAATAAAAGAACAGCCTATACGGTTGTAATCCACCCCTAGCATTAGTTAGAATAAAGTGACTGCCTCAGAGGGCAGATTTGGAGAGGAGCAAGGGAAGCTCTTATGAGCTCTCTAGCTATTCCTCCCTGTTGAAAGTCAAAAATGGATGTGTCATGCAACTTGTCCTGATCTTCTCCTGCATCGGCTCCCATGAAGTCCACAGTCCCAACCAGCAGGACTACAGTATGATTCAACTGTTAATTCTGAGGGGAAATCATACCATTTCTGTCATGACTACAGACAGCAAACATGTTGCTGATCAGCCAGAACGGTGGGATTCAGCCGGTTCGCACCACTTTGGCAGAACCGGGAGCTAATTTTTGTTGCCCAGGCCCAGAATGAACTTCTGGAAGCAGCATCTACACAGAGAACTGGTTGTTCACATATTTGAATCCCACCACTGAACCAGAACATATGCTAAATGTAGCTCTCATATTGGATTGTTTGTGAATATCATTTGTGGAGTTGTGAGTAAGCAAAAAAAACAAACAAAACCAAGGCTGAAACATGTGGCAGGAGGGACCATTCTCTTCCTTGTGGCATAATCTGCCTGAAAATCACTCATTCTAAAGCTGCAGCTCATTGTTGGAATAAAGTTATCTGTGGCAGTTTTTCTATTTGGTTAGGAGAATATATAGAACTGAACTACATGGGGAGGGGGGCAGAAAGACAAAAGTCATCACAGTCATAATCCTGATTACTCTCTCAATAGTTGCTTAAGAAAAGGCAGAGGGACGGAGGGGGAAGTTAGTTGAGATGCAACCGCACAAACTGCACTTCAAGTATTGCTACTCAAAGTTTTCAGTAGCATGCAATGTGGTAGCCATCCTGGTTTTCTGCAAAAAGAATCAACCAAAATAATGTTTAATAGAAAAATCCATCAAAAATGGATTGTACTTATGTTGGCCGGTTACAAGAAAAGCAGACATACTCTAGTGCATTGTTTGAGAAAGTGCTTCACAGTATTGAAATGAGTTTGTAGTGACTTGTTTCAAAAGAAAGATGAATGAATGCCTTGTTACATGCACATACTTAGCTGATTATGCAAAACAGTGAATATTACACAGGGTTGAGGAAAAGGCCCCTGCATAGCCCCTTCTTTTTTCCAAGTTAGCTGTGCTCCACTTAAATTGTCCAGTCTAAACTGTCCAGATGTGCTGAGAGTTTGGTGGTTTACAAATTTTAATAATAATAAATCAGACCTTACAAACTTATCGCTCTGAAACTTAATGCCATTTCTTCCTTTTCAGTGTTACTAGTTATGCTGATATAAATTGGTGTCCCACATTGGGAGGTAACCAATACATTCTGGAAGAGGGTCAAAATGATTCATTTCACAAAGCAACCTATTTTATTTTTTATTTTATTTTATTTTATTTTCAGTTATCCTTCAATAATGCTGCTTCTCTGGATTTGAGGGTGAATTTCTTTATATATGCAGATATCAGAAACACATTCATACTTCATATATTTATGAAAGAAATTATCAAAGTGGAGAAATTACTACAGTATACTTTGTGTGTACAGGGAGAAATGCTCTGGAAAATACAAATTAATTTTATGTGAATGATTTTTAAAAGCAGAAATAGATACAAAAAAAATGGGTTGGAATATATGCATAGTGTGAGAAATGTGAAAATGACAGAACCTTACATGGGCTGATATGTCATCATGGATCCCTCATGCTACCCCGAGGCTCTAACTAGCTATTGGCCTGCCAATAGTTTGAAAGAATTTAATGTGCTTTCAGTTTAATACTTTCCTATGAGAGGTCAGGTGTGTGAACATGGAGGAAAAGAGAGATTCTAACTTTGTATGCTGTGTATTGTAAGCCCTGAATTGTCTCCTTGGAGACAATAGACCACTCATTATGGTTACAATAGACAAATTCCTAAACACGTGACTTAATTTCTCTGTTTTTACCTTTGAGATCTGCCACTCATGTTCACTCAGATTTGCTGTGTGTGATGAAGGGATAAAATCCGTCGAGAGGACACATTTTTTTTCTAGTCTTCAAAGAGACCGTGTGATTTATAGTTATTGTTGTAAGTTAAACCCACTCCGCTATTCCTGTCAAGGTTCATTTAATTTTTGGATTTAATTGTTTTTTCTTTATTTGTCACTGAAAGGCTCCTTTCAGAGAAACAGTGTAAAGCATCTTACATTAAAGTGATAGAACCGGAGAATGGGATAAAGGAATAAATGAGTACTGTTAGTAATATTTCTAACATACTGCTAGTGCAATTAAATATTCTTATATTTCCTGATACACAATATTACCTGCCTGGTGGATCATGCATTCAAACAAGTCCTGCATTCTATAATTAGAAAGCATTGGGATAGTACATTGCAATGGTGGATCAAGTCAACTACAAAAGTGGAGGGATTTAAGCCATTCCTGTCCAGCATACAGAAACATACTTACCCTGCCTATCCTGTTTTTCCACATCTCCTTTTTTCCTTCTCCTTCTCCTTTTCTTGGCAAGATTTCAGAAGTATCTTCCCATTTTGTCATTTTTAGGACTGAGAGAGAGTGACTGGCCCAACATTGCCCAGATGGCTTTGGGTAGGACTAGAACTCACCACCATTTCTAGCCTGATGCCTTAACCTTTAGACCAAACTGGCTCTTGGGATATTATTTTATTTTTATTTATTTATATCCCGCCTTTATTATTTTTACGAATAACTCAAAGTGGCAAACATATTCAACACACCTATTTTCCCCACAACAACCCTGTGAGATGAGTGTGCTGAGGGATTGTCCCAAGATCATCCACCTGGCCATTCCTCTGGAAAAGCTCCCCTGCTCCGCATATTGTTAGATAGGAATATGCATATTGCTGTAAAGAGAGGCAAGATATCTCCATCCTGAAAATGTCTTGCTTAGCTTGCTTTAATGTGTCTGTCCAGTCCAACACAAAATGTGGATTGTGCTGATTAAAACAAAGCCAACACCAAAAGTGTTCTTGTGTGATAAGATTTATGAGAGAAAGGCTTGTTCATGCTTTTAAAGGGATGGTCACACTGCTCTATTGTGGCCTGTATTTTCCCCAATTCCAAAGTTTTTTATTAATCACTTCGAGGATGTGGCTGGCTAGGCAGCATAAAGAAGTGTTGAAAAGCAGACAATAGGAACAGCACTTAGATTTATATACCGCTTCACAGTAGTTTGCAGCCCTCTCTAAGCGGTTTCCAGAGTCAACATATTGCCCGCAGCTATCTGGGTCCTCATTTTACTGATCTCAGAAGGATGGCTGGCTGAGTGAACTTTGACTCAGGTCAAGATCGAATTGCTGGCAGTCGGCAGAATTAGCCTGCAATACTGCTTTCTAACCACTGCACCACCACGGCCCATTAAAGACAGCATTAGGATTACAATAATATAAAACTGTATATTATACAACAGAAAGGGCTTCTTTGAGTGTGGCAATGCTGGGTTACCGTACTGCCAGCACTTCAACAGAGCAGATATTACTTTGGTGGTATGGAAAAGAGCAAAACAAATGCCTATAAATCATAGCTCCTATAGGGACCTATGGAATTCCTCCTTTGGCCTCCTTTACAGTATCCAGGGCAAATAACTGCCTCTTCTGTAAAATTCCTTCTCTCCAATTCCAGGGTTAGTATGATCGGTATCGCAGTTGAATTCTGCTTTGCTGGGGTTCAAAGGCATTTTCAGCTCTTGCCTCTCCAAAATTTATATATTTTTTACGTTTTTTCTGTGGATCACCCTCGTCCTCATCATTCAGTAAAGCTGTATCTATTGCCGCATCCTGTATTTTCCCTATGGACTACTTTGAAGGAAGAAGGACTGGTTAAGAGTCCTTAAGAACTCTGCGGATGTGGACTAACATTGGTTGTCGCTTGCCAGATAAAAGATGTAAGCTTGTTCTTTAGATAATTAAATTCAGTGGAGGTTTTCAGTGCAAATATGCACCAGGTCAAACACTGTATTAAAGACAAATCCACTTTAGAAGCTCCACTTTTCTTATATAAGCAGAGGATGGGGAGAAAGAGGCTTCTAGCGTTGGTTTGTTTTTCTGATACAGTGTCCTTCCTGACAAACTTAAGACAGAATACTGTCGGGCCGACATCTCTCAAAAAGCATTTCTGTTTCACAGCAGACCACAGAAGGATAGGAGGAGAGCCAAGCTGAAGTGCCTGCTGGTTACTTCCCTAAGTTCTGCTTTATTTCTTTTAAATATCAATATCACACGCTAAGAAGGCATTCGTTGTATGTTTAAAATACTGGAATTTGACTAAAGTCCTTACAGCAGTGATGGCGAACCTTTTAGAGACCGAGTGCCCAAACTGCAACCCAAAACCACTTATGCATCATCGGGTGCCGGGTGGATGTGGCCCACTGGTTGGGCGTGCCCATTGGGTGGGCATGGCTGCAGTTGTAACGGCAGACTGGGTGGGACTACAAAGTTCAATCAATCAATTCCAACTTTGCAAGATTTTTTTTCCCGCAAGAAGTTTAAATTGACTGATTGATTGAACCTTCTTTTTTTTTTTTTGCACACGGTGGTGGAGGCCTAAAGCAAAAATGTTTTATAAAACCCAGCTGAAGGCCTAGGACTGGGGCAATGGCACGCGTGCCCACAGAGAGGGCTCTGAGTGCCGCCTCTGGCACCCGTGCCATAGGTTCGCCATCACTGCCCTATGGTGTACAAGTAGTCCTTGGCTTACGATCAGAATTGTGCCCAGATTTTCTGTAATTGGGTGAGACAATTGTTTTGCTCCATTCTACGACCTTTCTTGCCACAGTTGTTAAGTGAATCACTGCAGCTGTTAAGTTAATAACACGGTGGTTCGGTGAATCTGGCTTCCCCATTGACTTTGCTTGTCAGAAGGTCGCAGAAGGTGATCACATGACCCTGGGGCACTGCAACCGTCATAAATATGAGTCAGTTGCCAAGCATTTGAACTTTGATCCCGTGACCATGGAGATGCTGCAATGGTCATAAGTGTGAAAAATGGTCATAAGTCTCTTTTTTTCAGTGCCATTGTAACTTCAAACAGTCACTAAATGAATGCTTGTAAGGGTAAATGGAAATACCAGCATGTCTACAATTATGTCTAGTATAACGCTGATGTTTTAAGAAAAGATTTTGTACTTCTTCAGCCAATTACATTTGGATATAGTTACATTTAATTGTTTTAAATGCTGTTCAGAATAACAGAATGACGGAGTCGGAAAGCTGATTTATATTATTTTATATCTTGCTGTACTGTACTCCAGGTCAGAGGTGCGTTTTCCGGTTGCCTATGTGAGTATTTTATTGCTGAGCCTCTGCTTCTTAAAAATGTTGCTTTGCAGTCTTATTCCTCACTTGTTTTTGAAGTGCTTGTTTTATTATTATGGGCTTTGCTGTTTTGTTTTATTGAATATTTTGATCTGATTGCTTCAGCTATAAGGCAGCTCAAAGATAAAACAAATAAATATGTAAATAAAAAAAAAATGAAATTGTAAAGGAAATTGTTGCGGTAAAGGCCAAGAATACCCATTAGAACGAGTATGTTTCAAATCAAGCTAAAGTGGCTATTTCTCGTATTAAATGTCAGTGCTTTATCAGCTGGCTTCAGAACAAATCATGCACGTTCAGGCTGTATGCACATTAAAGAGAAAATCCAGTTGAATTTAGCAAGGAGAACGAGGAGACGTAAGGTTGCCCTGCACCACTGCAGTTTTTATGGCTATCCAGTTGGATAGAATGCACTGCAGGCATTTTCTTTCTTAGTAGGACTATGTTTCAGTAGCATAAACAATTATCCAATTTCTTTTATAAGCGTACATTATCCTGTTGGAAAAGCTGGCTTTATTTTATTTATCCCTGACTTTTGCTGCTAGAACAATTAATGGCGATTTTAGTGGTCCTTCTCTCTCTTTCTCTTTTAGAAAGGATTTGATTAATCCTAGGTGTGCAGAAATAAGAAGAGGAAGGTCCAAATGGAATCTTTTACGGTAAAACCCATTTTGTTTTGGGATGACTTTTTCAAGAGTTTCTCTCCCAGTTACAAGAAAATAGATAAATTATTTTTTAAAAAACTACATTTGCTGTAGACAACCAAGCAAATAATTATCTTTTTGGCTGAGGCTGATAGGATTCTCTCTCTCTCTCTCTCTCTCTCTCTCTCTCTCTCTCTCTCTCTCTCTCTCTCTCTCCATCCCTCCCTCCCTCTCTCTCTCATTTCCTCTTCCACCTTATGCTGTCAGAAAAGCCTAAGGTTAAGACAAATCCTTGTCTTTTTTACTCAAACTTGCAACCTCCTGAAGCTGCCTTGTATTGAACAAGAGAGAACCAATATGTACATCTCTGGATCAAAGCTTGTTTAGTTTCAAAGATAATTGGAGGATTGGGATTCATTGTGTTAAATTCAGGGCCCAATTACATAAGGCATTACAGTACTGTACTCACAGACCTTTAACCTTACAATATTTTGGAAAGTCATAGTCTTGAGTATTAAATATGAACACTCATATTCATAGTTTCAAGCTTTGTATCAGGCAACTTCATTGCTAGTAATGTTAGTGGGGCAATAATATCCAGGCAGATATTACTAAAGATGACAGTTCAGTGTGCATGTTCCAGATTGGGATGCTACATTTGCTTTCTCTAAAGAATTGAAGTCATTGGTCTAAATTTACTTTTTCAAATGACATATAATATGATTTGAATTCATTCTTCTCTGTTCTGTGAAATTGAATAGTTTTGTTTTCATGCAAACACAGCCCACATTTTAATGTCTATCTATCTATCTATCTATCTATCTATCTATCTATCTATCTATCTATCTATCTATCTATCTATCTATCTATCTATCTATCTATCTATCTATCTATCTATCTATCTATCTATCTATCTATCTATCTATCTATCTATCTATCTATCTAAAATTAAACTGACATCCATTTCCTTGTTTTCTCCACAAGAAAACATTTGCCCTACTGAGAAACAGATCTGGATATGCCATAAAATGTTCTTACACTCATAAATCCAACATGGCAAAATTGGTTTGCTTTTAAACCATTCAATTTAAGACTTTTTGGCATGAGTAATAAATCACACACCTGGGATGTGGGTTTTTTCTTTTTTCTTTTGCAAGTAGAAAGAAGTTTGTTTTTAGATTGTTTTGTTTGCCACCATTTTCTACTGGAACATGAATTTGTTCTTATGTATTCCAATCTGTAATTTTTAAAAATTACTGTGGTTGCCTTTTGTTCAGTACTATCTACTTACAAATTGCCATCTTACCAGGAATTATCACTAACGCAAGCTTCCAAGGCAGATTTGATGCTAGATTATCTATGCCTCATTATAAGGAGCTACTAGCTAATCTTGAAGTGAGGCAGATTAGAAGCTTTGAGTGGGCCAAGGTAGATGCTAAGGCTATATTCATTCAGAACAGCCTCAGATTTAGAGAAGTTTCCTTCTTTATCCAAGATCCAAATAAAATCTTGACCCAAAATGCTGATGTGTCTTTCACCGAGAAAGGTTTTAGCAGATAAACTCCCCATTAGAAACTGACACCCATTAAGTTCTAATTGGCTTGACTCTAACCAGAAGGTTACTGAGGGCAACGATGAACCCAGCCCAGTGACAGCCCACCACACACACACACACACACACACACACAAAAACCACCCCACAGTAAATTGTTAAAAATTAGGCACGAATACAAGAAAATGACAGTCTCTAAAAAAGCTTTCTACATGGCTAAAATATGGTCAAAACTAGAAATTTCAACAAAAGGGACAAACTCAATTTTCTTCTGGAATACTGCATTTATTGAAGGAACTTAAATTCCAATTCAATATGCCTATTCCAGCTTCAGTTTGGAAGGATTATTATGCAAATTGATTTACTAAACGTAATCAATAAGTAAATTATTGATCCTCTAGTTTTTGAACACCTTCTCCCCTGGCCTCCAGTGTCATTATCAGAATAATACTGAAAATCAGTGTTATCAGTATCAGAATAATAATAAAAAATGTATTATTCAAATCTGAAATCTAACAAGGCACCTGGAAAATATTTTCTAGCCCCAGATTTCCTCAGGACACCCATGGATTGGTGAGCCCCATTGTTAGCAGGGCTGTTCTCTTGTATAAGTAATACAAATTGCATCCTAGGTGGATGCAAAATATCTTTTGAGCAAAATAGAAGACTGAGTAATTTTGGAGTGATTTTACTGGGTTGTGGGTAAATCATTTTAAAAGAAGTTCAGCAAGGGCCAATGCAAGTACCAAAAGATTATATAAATAGTTTAATTGCAAATATCCAAGTACTAAGGTGACCAACTGTCCTCCTTCCTCCTTTTTTAAGTTCTGTCCTCCCTCGAAAAGTATCCTCCTACATGTCCTCCTTTTCGATATTTGAAGACTAATCTGCAGGGCTTTTTTTTTCTCATAGAATGCTCAGAACGGCCTTCCGGCACCTTTTTTGATGTTTTTTTTTCAACTTTTGCATGAGCTGTGCTACTCCCCCTATTGGCTTTCGAAAGCCAATAGGAATTGCTGCTGAGCACGCCAAAACACCCGGCCGGCAAACTTTGCACATGTAAGGTGTCTGCAGCGAAGGCGAAATGGCAGGAACTTTGCACCCCTCCCTGCTACCCAACTACACCATCTCCTTGTTAGTCCCAAAGATACCTGGAGGAGACTGGAGCGGCGACGCCACGGTAACTTTCTCTTGATCTTTGGCCCTGCTAGGGCAATAATGGCTGTGGGCGCAAGAGGCAGGGGCAGCGGGGCTGCTGTGGGCGGGGGTGTGTGAGGGGCAGCAGTGGCCGGCTGCCCCCCATGCTGTGGGAGCCGTGGGGCCTGCTCTACACGGGGCTGTGCAGGGTGGGTGGTGGTGCTGGCGGGGCGGCTGCAGGTGGGGTGTGTTGACGGCAGGCTGCCCCCCGGAGCTGGCGCAGCTGGTGCTTTGGGAGCCACGGGGCCCGCTCTACACGGGGCAGCAGTGCTGGCAGGGCGCCTGCGGGTGGGGGCGCGGCATGTAAGCATAATTACAATATAAAATGTTATTGTTACAAATGTTTTTATTATGCATTTATCATATTATAGTATATTCTGTATTATTGTTGCAATGAATAAAATGTTTCTTTTATTTATGATATTTTTTTCTTCAATTTATTTGTGTCCTCCTTTTCATTGTAAAAAAAGTTGATCACCTTACAAGTACCCTAAACATCTTTTATCTATTTTACCTTGGAATTAGGTCCTGTATTGTTTTACTTTAGTTTCTTTGATATGGTCGTAAGACTAATCAATTAATAAACCACAACCACTTGTGCAAGCCATAAGCATGTGTCAAGTAGGCCACTGTAGCGTGCCACATCAGTGCTGTAGGTCATTTTGATTTCACTGCTTGCCAGGTTGGTTTCCACAATGCGTAGCACATTTTGTCACCTGCTCTGCTCAGTATTCCAAGCACTGGAATTAAATTTAATATTATCACTACTAATGCCACATTGTCAGTATTCATAATGTCTTGCGAACTGGCAGGCTCACCAACCTGAAATGGAGGAACCTTTCTTAATGGACAGAAACGAAGCAAGCTAGTATATTTACCATGCAATAATAAGGAACATAAATCCAGAATTTCCACAACTTGGAAGGAGTTTTATGACTTGTTCTTATCTCTCAGTAGCCCCGTAGTTTAATTTTGATTTGTGCTGTGTTTTATTGATTTTACTGAGATTAATAAGACATTTCTGTAACCTAATCTTTAGGTTATCTTTCCTCAAACAGATGCTTTCCAAACCCATTAGAAACATAAATTGCAAGATTGGTACTCGGCTGGGAATTATGGGATGGAAGTATCAACACTTCTGGAGAACACCAAGGTTGGATATGTTGCTTCAGACCCCCAATTAAGGCTATGTGACACAGGCAAGGCTAATAATAGCTATTATGCCCAATGAAGTATTTTATTGAAGATGAGCATAGCTTTGCTTATCTTCTGCTAGTCACGCAGCGGTTCTCAACCTATGGGTCGCGACCCCATTTGGGGTTGATCGACCATTTCACGGGGGTTGCGAAGCAAGGCTCTCCGCCATTTTTTCCCCCTTTTCCGGCGGGTGCCTTACCTCCCTTGAGCTGGGCCAGCTGGTGGTCGGCCTGCTCCGTCTCTGCCGCTTGCCAGCTACGCCTCGGCTGGCGCAGGGGGCGGGACCACACATGTGCAGCGCTCCTGGGCAGGGAAAGTCCTCGACTTACGACCGGTTGGGTAGTCCTCGACGTACGACCGGTTTAGTCCTCGACTTACGACCGGTTTAGTCCTCGACTTATGACCGGTCGGGGGTCGCGGCATTAAAAAGGTTGAGAACCACTGTGCTAGTGGGGTTCGCTGCAGTGTAGAATCTTTTTGTGATTTTACCTGACTGTTGTAATGGCACAAAATCTTTTATTCCTGCATTTAATCCAAATGCTATCAGTATCCCAAAATTACTGTTTTTCATTGTAGCATCAAGTAACTAAGAGTAATTAAGATTAGTTCTTTTACATGTGAGGCATCCCTTTGCTTTGCCTACATGATTCCCAAATTCTTACTTGAGGAGAGCAGTTGAATTTCTCCCTTCATTCTCTCCTTATCATTGATGATCCTATATATAAATTCCTCATTATAAATTCCCTCTTCTGTTAAAATGAACCTTCAATTGTTTTCCATTCTGTTTGAAAATGTGACCATTACATCATCAATCTGAATCCATGGAGAATTTCTGCGACTGTTGAGTGGTTCACATTATCAAGAGTAAACTAATCAGTAATGTTTCAAATGGAATTTGTAGAAGATAAACTCGGTTTCTCAATGAAACTGTCATCTTTGCCATAATGGGCAGTTCTTAGACGTCACACCGCACTAAGCAGAACACAATCGTCTAAACATTTTGTTTTGTACAAAACAGAGGAGGAAACACTGGTCTTCTCCATGGGCTTGAGAGACTCACAGCCCTCTGGAGTTTAGGACTTCTCTGTTGTCTCGGGCTTCATCACAATTGAATACTCGTGTCTATTTACTGAAGAGCATTTCACTCGGAAAGGAGAATGCATAATATTAGCGCAGCCTTTGCGGAAATTTGCCGTTCTCCTAAGTGAAAAGTCCTTGAGCGAAGGGCCTATTTCAATAGCACAAGGGAGTGGGGGAAAGGGTAGGCGGGATGAGAAAAAATGAAACTGCGGGATTCTTATTTTTTTAGTAGCCTCTTTGTTTGCTCGGCAAGATACATCACAATATCTGTTCAGGATTCCTTCTTCTTTCCCAGCTATCCTCAACCCCCTTTTTTTGCTGCTGTTTTAGAAGTCCTTTTTCAATAGACAACATCAAGTAGAGCATGCTAAGTCAGGAAATATTTCAGCACATCACAGAAACCCATTGTATTGCAGAATAAAATTCAGGGGATGTTGCAGAGAAACTGCTAATCAACTCATTTTGCGGGGAGGACTGACCCTTATGCTAGCACTCATGCAGAACCAACTATGTTCTACTCTCCTTTCTGTCCCTAGTTTTATATTTGTATTATTGGATCTACAAATAATAAGACATGGCAACGAAAGCTTGTTTGTGTGTCTCTTTCCAACACATGCACACACACCTTTAATTTTCCTGTTAGCTATAAACAACATTTCCAGGGTTCTCTAAATCAGGTACAGGCGGACTTGATCAGCAAAGGATCCCAATGGAGGTATTGGGGCCCCAAGACAAAGAATGCACATGGTGACATGGGCAAATAGTGCTTTGTGTTTTTTAAAGTACCTGAAATATTTTCCATGCAATTATATTTTTTAAAAAATATTAATTGAAATTTTAAAATGTGCTGCTGAATTTAGGCTTCCAGGGACAGAAAAAGGATTAGAGGGAGCACCTCTCCTCTAAGCAGTTATCCTGCTATGCCCTTTTCTAGTTTTGCATTTCTCTTTTGAGCTGGTACACAGCTACAAGGAAGGCTACTGTAGATGCTCATTTAGCTAAAAGTTTTGGCATGGGGAAGTTGTCCCCTTCTTTTCTTTCTTTCTAGGTGGGAAAATCATTGGCATGCTGGTTAGCTGACCCAAATGCCTCACATTCATCCTCACTGGCCCTGCTTTCCAGCAATGGATGGAAACTGATCAAGAAGAAAACCAACCTAGAACTAAGGAAAAAATTTCCTGACAATTAATTAATTACAACAATTAATCAGCGGAACAGCTTGTCTCCAGAAGTTGCAGATGCTCCAACACTGGAAGTTTTCAAGAAGAGTTTAGACAACCATTTGTCTGAAATGGTATGGTATAAGGGTGGACTAGAAAACCTCCATGGTTCCTTCCAATTGTGTAATTCTGTTACTCTGTTCCAGGGTTCTGTGGGAAATGGTCCCAGAAGTCAAGGTGATAGTGAGACCGACACAATCAAAACCTAACTCCTTTTTAATATGTATTGACTTTTCTGACCCCAGAACAGAAACTATATCTAAACAGTATCTGTTTAATTTGCCTTCCTGGCTTTCAGTTTTGGTATCCCCTGTGATCCTTGGGCTGGGATGTGGGGTTAATGTTGTCATCTGCAAGACTCTGTTGGTGTGAAGAAGTGCTACTTCACAAATATAGGGGTCACAAGGCCTTGTTGTGCATGTCAGCCATAGAGGCCAGTTGGGCAGAATGCACGTGTACTGCTTCCCAAGCCGAACAGTAGCATCGCTGCCAGGTCTGTTCAACCTGATTGCTGAGATGAAGATGGAATTACTCCCAACTGGTAGGGTTGGGGGGAGTTTAACTAATCTTTGTTCAGTTCATGGCTGCCATGACAACCATAGTCCCTTTCTGGGACATTTTTTGATGCACGTAACACTGTTTTGCAGCGCTTCGCCTTCTTAAAAAATTGGTTCCCATCAGTCTTGGTGAAAGAAGAGAAATCTATTTTTTATATGTTTATAGTTTTGGCTGCCTAGAGCATGCAAGAATGGATAGCATTCATGAAATATTAATAAATAAATAAAATAAATAACAGTGGTAGGGAAACACTTTTTAACTTGCATTCAGAAAATAGTTATAAAGTTTAAAACCCTTACAGAAATCTTTAGCATCACTCACGTAAGCTATTATTGCTTAGGCCTCGCTTTGTTGTATAAGAAAAAGAATAGCTGAGGAGGGTTTTTGGGGACTGTACATAACCTGCTATTTTATAATATTGATTGATTCCTGTATGTGAATGTGCAACATTGTCTCCTCACCCCTTTGAACAATTCCAAGGATTCCCAGATGTCAATTTGGATTTTTAACTATATATGGGACTTTCCTATCTGTGGGGGTCTATCCGTTTATTTATTTGGTGTTTGTATCTAGCAAGTTGTTTCAAAGTCAGTGAATGGAATAATCAGTGAGGGTGGAAGAGCTGAAAAAGGACCAATTCTGAGAGGAAATACCTCAAAGTCATACCTCAAAGTCCATTGCTTTCTTCCCCCCCCCCCCAACTCCACACATGACAGACAGCTATAAATGACATTGTCTGACAAAAAGTGTCGAAGTAAGCCATCATTCTGAAGTGTTGATTCTGTTATTTGATTTGGGATTAAAGATGCTATTGTAAACCCATCTGTTTCCATTATGTAGATGTCCTTGGGAGGTTAGATTTCTACTGATAAAGCCTGGTGTACACGAGTGGAAGTTGGGAGAGCAGAATTAGCTGAGCCATGTGCCATGGAAATTATCTGCCTTATCCTGAATGTATCTGCAATATCCTGCTTGCAATTCAACCTCCATGCCCATTGCAGGAAAAATATGGTTTCTTTTATTATCCTCTCATAGGGAACTTTGCTAATTGCTGACCAAATGCCCTGAAAGGGAGACAATCACTAGAGATATCACTGAAAAACTGGACTCCGTGTCAACAGCACAGAGGGGAACACTGTAAGCCATCATGCCACACCTATGAATAAACTGACTGTTCTTTCATGTTACAGTGTCATTTAGAGAAGGGAGGAACTGTTGGTTCTTTCTCATATGTCGAGATCTATGGCTTAAAAGCACTTATTGAGTTGCTTGTTTGATAGATACTCAATCCCAAATTTTCTTCAGGAGAATAAGGTATCATATATAGCACTTTTCCCTCCAAGCTTCACAGTAGCATTTTTGTGAAGCAATATAGGCTGAGAGAAATTTGGAGAATAGAATAGAATAGAATAGAATAGAATAGAATAGAACTTTATTATCACTTTAAATGTACACTAATCAGCATACATTAAAATGATATTTCATTGCATACAGCTCTCAAAGGGTAACCACCTCCAATACAAACTGCATAAATATAACACAAACATAAATAAATTATGCATATACCTATATACACACACATATGTGGCCTAGACTAGAGAAACAACACAGTCTAGTTCAGATGTATACCAGGCAACACTAGAAGATAGGACTCCATTGGGTAGAAGCAGTGATTCTTCTCTACAGTTATGAAACTCATCTGCCTTCTCCAACAGTTCTGTCTCTTTTCTGAATTGAGGAGATTTAGAAGCAAATGGGGAAAAAGTCATATTGCTCATGTGGATTGGTACGTCTAAAAGATTGGTACATCTAGATTGGTACGTCTAAAAGTTCTATTGCTTGGCTGTTACTTGTGTGCATATATGGAAGTTTAGTAGCTCTCTGATACTTTTTTTTCTAGAGATGTTGCATGTACAATTATGTTTTATTTCCTCCTTATTGGTCTTCCCAAGGGGCAGGTGAATAAGATGAGGACCTCTGTCTGTCTCTCCCTTCTCCTTCCTCGTTGCTTCTTGTGCGATGTACCACTTGGCATGTAACACAAGCACTGTTTTGTGGGTCAGCCATCATTGGCCACCTTCTGAAAGAGGCTTACCAGCTAATAAACTGAATCTTGTTTACTGCCGTTTCTAGATTCATAGATTGCTGCAGCTTGTTATTGTTCCAGGATCACTTTGAAGGCCAGGCATCTAGAGGTTCTTTTGATTTTCCCTTGTGCTGTTGGGATAGGGCTCACTTCAGTACACAACCTACACTCCAGTCATCTAGAATAATAGGATTGTCACCGGCTCAAGATTGACTCATCCTTCCGAGGTCGGCAAAATGAGAACCCAGATTGTTGGGGGCAATATGCTGACTATAAATAGCTTAGAGCAGGGGTCTTCAAACTTGGCCCTTTTATGACTTGTGGACTTCAACTCCCAGAATTCCTCAGCCAGGCATGCTGGCTGAGGAATTCAGGGAGTTGAAGTCCACAAGTCATAAAAGGGCCAAGTTTGAAGACCTCTGGTTTAGAGAGAGTTGTAAAGCACTGTGAAGTGGTATATAAGTCTTAAGTGCTATTGCTAATACTTTTAAAGCTGACAACATCAAAATGGCCATAGCTTGGCAACAATGTGTGGCAGGAACCCAGGACTAGCACAGATCTGAACAATCAAAATGCTAAGAAGTATATAAGGAAGCATGAAAAATTGGGGCAGGGGAAGGGTATACTAAGGGAATTTTTTATTTTTTATTAAAAAAAATGAGAAAGGGTTAATTGGCTTCCTTTATGTTCATCTCTCTGGTCACTTTCTCAGTCAGCATAATTCAGTTCTGCTTCCACTCTGCAGTTTGCTGATGGTAGAGGTATAATCTGAAAAGAAACTTGAAAACTATTAAAGTAGCCAACATACAGTGATGTCCCTGTTTTGTAAATTGAGTTCAGGCATAGGCTATCTATCTGTTTGGCAGCAGCAGTGGAGTTTCTCTCTCTTTCTCTCTCTCCCCCCTCTGGTTTGAATTTTACTGTTTAAGATTGCTGAGTTGCTTTTGAAGGTGGACTGAGGTCAGGGTAATACCAGAGTCACACATTACTGTCTTTGCTAAATTTATATGAGTGCCCTCTTTTAAAGATTGAAGAACTTGAATCAAGCATTTCTGGCTTCAGCGAATGTCGCCTTTGTTTGGGGTGGTGGTGGTGGTGAAGAAGCTGTGGATTGTGTGGGCATGAGAAACAAATGTTGTTTAGTTAATGAATTCAGCTGAGAATGATAAGAAATGTGGCCCGCCTGCTGTGGGATGGGTGTGTGTGTGGGGGAAAAATCTGATTTAGTTAGATGAATTACAAAACATTTTCCATTGCACCCCAAACCTGTTGCCTGCCCTCCCTGTATTTCTTCAAGGTGTCCACTTATTGTAATTTAGTCTTTTATGTCCTGTTTCTCTCCAGATAATTGTCATGCTGTTTCTACATGCTAGTAGTTATAGTCTGAAGTATTAGAAGAGTACAAGCTTGGTGATGGAAAAATCACTTTAGTATCTATCTTTGCTTCTCCAAGCCTTACGGACCCAAAGTGCCATATGAAGGACAAATAAAGCATTAAGACCAGTGAAAACAAAGGTGAGATATAAAGTAACAGATTGCCTACAGAATAATTCACTGGGGGTGTCTTAAAACATTATCTCAATTAAGTACATTATCTCAAATTTATTTTATTAATAAATACATTTATAATGGGAGGCCCTATTTGAAGAGGTCATTGGATGTCCTATGAAGATGTCTAAAATTCCCACGGTACGTGTTTAATATAGTGCGTCTGATGTTCTTATTCCCACTTGAACCATACCAAGCCTATCTGGGTACCACATTCATCGTAACAATAGCCATAAACTAATTCTAAAATATTAAAGCAAAATTGTACAGCATAATAAAGAGGGAATGGTTCTCCCCCTTCTTTTCTATTACAATACCGATGTTCCATCAGGGAGAAGAATCATTGTTCTTAAGAGAGCAATTATTTTCCGGAGCTTCAAATTTGCCCATCAGGCAAATTCCCCTTATCTTCAAACATCATCAAGCTTAATACAACCTGTCAAAAGAACCATAACTTAATGTTAAATCTGACATTTTTCATCTGGGAGTTGGGCAAAAAATTAGCATTCATGGAAGGGATCCAAATTTAACTAAGGATTCCATTGGAGGAGGGAGAGAAGACAAGTTTTGCCAATTTCACTTTCTCTCTATAGACCTCAAAACCTCCTTCCATAGTGTCCAGAGGAAGCTGCAAACAGTCCAATGAAAAAGGATGGAGGAATATTGACAGCAGCCCGTATAGTATATGCTCAGTGTTGGAAGGGTGAAAACATACCTACAAACGATATGATTATATACAAAATTCTTGAATGCGCAGAAATGAATAAACTTAACGCTAGAATTAAAAGACAAGGAGGCAACAGAATTTTATGAAATATGGAGCAAATGTTATGATTGGCTAGAACAAAGAAAGAAAAAGACATGATTACGGATGTAAATAAATTGTAAATAATATATAGGAGATGTATAACACAGTTTTGTTAAGGGAAAAAATATATTTTTTCAGTTTTATGTTTGTTGTATAGTGGAAAAAAGGAAAAATAAAAATTAAAAAAAAAGAAAAGAAAAAGGATGGAGGAAAATGGAAATCTGTGTGAAAAAAAGAAAGAAAGAGAGAGAGAAAGAAAGAAAGAAAGAAAGAAAGAAAGAAAGAAAGAAAGAAAAGAGAATTCAATGGATGGATTCTATTGATAGGATTTGACTTAATTTCAGAACCAGCTGATGCTTGATACAGGTTTGTCCAATGTGAATCTTTTATGAATGGATCATTACTGTCTTCTTTGAAGGTCTTTTCCGAGTTGGAATTTAAAATGCAGTTGATCTCTTTTCTAGGTAAACATGCAGGTACCCTCTTTGTCTTTCTAGAATTCAGACATGTCAAACTCGCAATGTCACGTGACATCGTGCAATGTATTGGGACGTTTTGCCATTGCCGGCAATGGGGTAGACGCGGCTTCTGGATGACGTGTCCAGCCCGCGGGCCAGCAGTTTGACACCTCTGTTTTAGATTATTAGTAATGCATATACCAATGTTACAAATTTGGAAAGAACTTTGCAGGAAAAATAACTTTTTTTTCTACTAGTTTCCTAAGTCAACTGTTCAATTTTGCTGTATCTGTGGAAATTTATATTTAATTTTTTTTTTGCATTTTTTTCCACCGTGCTCCTTGATTTTCATTACTAGAGCTTCCAGATCATTTGCATTTTCAACTATCAGAATGGTATCATCGGCATGGTATAGGTTATTGATTTTTCTTCCTCCATTTTTAAATCACACTCATCATCTTGTCATCTGCAGTACCTCTCAATATATATTCAGCATGTATACATGTCTGTCTGTCTGTCTGTCTGTCTGTCTGTCTGTCTGTCTGTCTGTCTGTCTGTCTGTCTGTCTGTCTGTCTGTCTGTCTGTCTGTCTGTCTGTCTGTCAAGGATTCCTCTGCCAGTAGTGTCCAACTCTAGCTTATCTCCATTTCTTAGCTGAGGAAGCCAGTCTTGTCCGAAGACATTTTCCATGGTCCTGTGGCCAGCATGACTATATACCAAAGCACACAGAATATTGTTACCTTCCCACCAAGGTGGTACCTATTTATCTACATGCGTGTGCATGCTTTTAAACTGCTACAGGTTGAATAAGAAAGGGGGGAACGTTCCTTTGCTGACCTGCAGCTAGACCAGCGGTTCTCAACCTATGGGTCGTGACCCCATTTGGGGTCGATCGACCATTTCATGGGGGTCGCCAAGCAAGGCTGTCCGCCATTTTTTTCCCCATTTTCCGGCAGGTGCCTTACCTCCCTTGAGCTGGGCCAGCTGGTGGTTGGCCTGCTATGTCTCTGCCGCTTGCCAGCTACGCCTCGGCCGGCGCAGGGGGCGGAACCACGCATGCGTGGCGCTCCTGGGCAGGGAAAGTCCTCGACTTACGACCGGTTGGGTAGTCCTCGACTTACGACCGGTTTAGTCCTCGACTTACGACCGGTTTAGTCCTCAACTTACGACCAGTTTAGTCCTCGACTTACGACCGGTTGGGGGTCGCGGCATTAAAAAGGTTGAGAACCACTGAGCTAGACTGTTTCACCAGGGTCTGGCCCCAACAACTGGCTGCTCGCATTCAGACTCATTCAGCTTTTCAATTGGCAGCAGGATATCCTTGCTGATGGACAGTGGTTGGTCTGACTTGTGGGAAAGGCCTCCTCAGCTGTGAGATTCATTCCTTTAGGAGTTCGATCTTCCACTCTCCATATCTAGAAAAATATGTAAAGACGCATCTCTTCAGCAGGCATTTACTTGTCCCATGATTTTAATATCTGTGGTTTTCGCTGTCTCTGTGTGTCTGTGTTTAATTTATGTTTCCCACCTTGAGACATTGCCCAAATAGAAAGGCAGGTTATAACTCAAATAAACAAATGCAATTACATAAAAGCTAAACTCCCATGAACTCTTTTTTGGGGGGGGGGGTTTGTTCTGACAACCAGAAAATATAAAAGGAAAAATAAATAAATTAGCACCTGGAGTTTGAATGTACGCTCACCTGCCCAGGAAAACAAACCAATAAATAAATAAGAAAGGCAAGCTTTTATTGTAAGTATGGCAGAAGGGAATGGGAAGATGTGACAGGCACTTTTTGGTTAAACAGATGTTTTCTAAATGATTAGGTTCCTTATGATAGCCAATTTTGTCAGTGGACTCCCCCCCCATTTTTTTTCAAGAATGATTACAACTTGTTAACATTCCAAAAGTGCTCACAGCTCATAGAGTTGAAGTTATTGTGGAACAGATGAATTAATTCTATAATCTGCCCATTCCCCCAGTTAATGACTTTTAATCTAGATATTTTCTCTCATATTGACAGTGGGCCGGTATGCTGATAACAGCCAGCTCTTCATCTTTACACTCAGCTGTTTCAGGTGAACCTTTCAATGCACTGCCTCAGTGTCTGGAGACTGTTCAGGTCTGGCTAGGGAGGAATAGTAATAGTAATAAAGTTGGAAGGGACCTTGGAGGTCATCGAGTTCAACCTCCTGCTCAGGCAGAAAACCTTACACCATTTCAGACAAATCTCTGTCCAGTCTCTTCTTAAAAATTTCCAGTGTTGGAGCATTCACTGCTTCTGGAGGCAGGTTGTTCCACTGGTTAATTGTTCTAACTGTCAGGAAGTTTCTCCTTAGTTCTAGGTTGCTTCTCTCCTTGATTAGTTTCCATCTGTTGCTTCTCGTCCTGCCTTCAGGTGCTTTGGAGAATAACTTGACTCCCTCTTCTTTGTGGCAGCCCCTGAGATATTGGAACACCTAGGATGGGAATGTTTCCACCATAGGTCTTGGATGGGGTTGCATTTTGGACTAGTCTGCAACTTGGAGTCTTCCTGAATGTGCTCCTGCACAATGAGCAGGTGGCAGCTATGGCCAGGAGAACCTTTGTAAAGGTTGTAATGTTTCCTGGATCCAGCGGCCCTTCACCTTATGGCTGGACTGTTACACTATACTACAGGATGCTGCCCTTGAAGACCATCCTGAAACTACAGCTGGTTTAAAATGCAGCAACATGGGCAGGAATGGGCACTCCTCATTATGTGTCACTGCTGTTACACAAGCTGCAGTGGTTGCCAGTAGGCTTCCAGTTGCAGTTCAAGGTGTTAGTTGCCTGCAAACCCTTTGTGGACTAAAGTTTGATTACCTACAGGCTACAACTGTTTCTGCATATCCAGTACATTCAGGTTGAGTGAGTGTGCTCCAGGTCACCTCAATTAAACACTGTGGACTAAGGAAGTGCACCTTCTCTACTACAATCCCCATCCTCTGGAACAGGATCTCCCCACCCCTGAGATATGCATAATACCCATTCTCCTGGGATTCCAGAAGGCTCCTAAGGGCTGGCCCTGTTCCCAGGCCTTGGGGTAGTATGATTGTGGACCCCCTGTGTTTATATATTGAGATGTTGAAAGCTGCCTAGAGTTTTTTGGAGTGGGTGGCTGTAAATCATCATCATCATCATCATCATCATCATCATCATCATCCCACTCACATTTTACTTTTTTAAAAAAACAGCTCTTCTCAAATGGAGGAAAGATAGTTCAGGCCATATTGCAACTCATATGATTTGGTTATTTTGAAATGAAAGATGAATGAAAGATGTGCTGGTTGGAATCTTTCTTAAGGAGAAATGCAGAACTTTTTTCATACATCTAACGACGTGAAAATATGCTGACTATTTCCATCCTAGTCGAGGGCTAGCAGCAGGACAACTGTTCTCCTTTGTGCATGTTCCATTCATGCTAGTGAGGCTCTTGCAAACATTTTAGGCTTTCTCCTTTTTTCTTCTTGAGCACTTTGCCTGAATTTTCTACGACTACGAAGAGATTTTTCATTCATTGGACAGCCTGGAGAAAAGAAAGGGAGGCTGCTACAGAAAATGAATGAAAGCAAATTTGGCTTGGTCACTTCTTTGTTTTTCAGACATCTGCTCCTTTTGCAGACTGACCTTTGCAGACTGACCAGACTGACATTTAAAATATTACCTTCACTTAGGATCAGCCCAACTGATAGGCAGAGTGAAATAAGCAGATGCTGGACCCAGTCACGGCTATGGGATACAGGAGCACATTCAGGAAGACCGCAGCATGAATCTAGGACCCCTAAGCAAGACACAGGTGCAGTGGATGCTAGGATTGAAGTGAAATTCAATTTGTTACATAGGAATGGGGTGCCATCTTGATCTTGGACTCAGACAGCAATATTTTAGCTTTTTGGTTTAGTCTACAACCCTAGTATTGGTATGCAAATGCCAACCAATTCTAATTCTGTTTAGTTTTCCAGAGGCACCTCTGCTGCCACTGAGCAGATCAAATTGGTCTTGGTGGCTTTTTTAAAAGCTGCGGATAGTGGCAATTTATTCCGTAGGTTGAGAGGCTGGTATCAAAAAGCCCTTCTCTCTTTTGCAAAACTCAGTGTAATGACCCCCTCAAAGACAGTTAAGTGAGACAGTCTCCTTTTTTATGATGCTGCATTGACTCCAAGGGAAATACTGTCTGCATCTTCTTTCAAGTATCTGTTCTGGAGAGTCAGGGACTGGAAGGAAAGGAAGGAATTAGCAAAAATTTCTCTTTCTCCTGAAGAGTTTACACTGGTCTGAAGGCCTAGCCTTCGCATTAACCTCCACTGAAACATTAAGGCCATTAAAGACCTTAGATCACACCTGGGAATACTGCATCCATTTTTGGTCATCACATTATAAAAAAAAAGACATTGGGGCTTTGGAAAAAGTGCAAAGAAGAGCACTTTTTTTCCCCGAACAATTTTATTGGTTTTTCCATTTTCCATTTTTGCACCAAGAAGCTTAAGAACCAACGTGGAGATAGGGTAATCAGTTGAGTACAATAACATCATAAATATACGGCTCAAATAATACTCCTTAAAATTTCCCTCTCTATCAATTAACATAATGTAGTCAAATTAAAACATTTCTAAATAAAATTCATTCGTTAATACATTCCTAAATAAAAAATCCATTAATCAATAAAAGTTATCAGAAATCAAAATCCTGTTTTCAGCTGTTATTAATTTCCAAATACCATATCCAACTTAGCCTTAAACAGACATATTATTTACCATTTGGATATCCCAAACTTCTCTTATTTAAACATATTATTTCCATCATTACATTCTTACATTTCTTAGCTATATTCTGTTTCTTATTCAATAATTCTTCATTTGTTAATTTCATCTCTTCCGTTATTGCAATCTTTTTCTCATTATACCTCCACAAATTAATTATCATGCCTAATAATAAAAACAACATAAGAAAATAGAAAAAATAGTAAAGAAAGACAGAAACAGACCAAGAGGAAGAAAGAGAAAAGAAGAAAAATCTATTATTCCAAAGAGTTTATTCTTACTATATTTCAATACTAAATTCTAAATCTTATCCTAATAACATCTCTTAAAAATCCAAATCCAAATCAATCCGCATTTCTATGAAGCCTTTGCAACCCATAACTGCAATCTTAAATTCCATATTTATATCTTATTCTAGCTTTCTATTCCAAACAGGTTTCCATAATAAAGACTCTAGATCCGCAAATAGGTCTCCCTTCATCTCTAGCCGGAATACGTAAACCAAAGGAAAGTCTCCCATTGTCCATTTTAATAGGCTAGTAACAAAGTTGTAATGATTCTCGATAGCTCGTAATTGGACCTCAATCCCCATCCTTTTTGGAGTTGCATATAGTTTGATTGCAATCACTTTTGAATCATCCAAAATCTGAATGGATTGTATATAAGATGATGTATAATCCTCTTTAGTATTATTTTGCTCTTCAAAGAAGAGCACTTTTAACTAAGATGGTTAAGGGCCTGGAGACAAAAACATATGAAGAATGATTGAAAGAATTGGGTATAGCCAGTCTAGAGAAAAAAAGGACTAGGAACTTCCTAACAGTGAGGATAATTAACCAGTGGAACAGCTTGCTTTCAGACGTTATGGGTACTTCATCACTGGAGGTTGTTAAGAAGAGACTGGACAGTCACTTGTCTGAAATGGTACAGGGTCTCCTGCTTGAGCAAGGGGTTGGGCTAGAAGACCTCCAAAGTCCCTTCCAGCTCCATTCTGATTGATTGAAAGAAAAAACTCCCCTTCTATATGGGGGAAAACACCTCAAAATCTTGAGTCTTTATGTAATTTGGGTTTGGGACAAGCTCTTCTTTTTCCACCTTGAAAAGTGCTGAAATTATGATGAAAAAGCATCCTTATTACAGTAACTTCCACTGGGTGGAAACGACAATTCATTCTTCCCCAAAATCTATTCAGGGCTCTCAACAGCAACTATTTATTTATTTGTCAGTAGAAAGTTGCATAATGGATTGAGCTACACTGTTAATGATAGCCTATTACCCTGAAAGTTCTATCCTCTAACAATAGGAGCTTATATTCTACTTTATTACAAAGGATCAGGATTACACTTCTACCTTTTAAAATTGCCTTCTTCAATATATTCTGTGTACACAGTACCAGTATGAGTTCCTATGTTTTCTGCAGCTTGATTGGTTAGATGCTGTTGTGATGGTGCTCTTTTCTCCCCCTCTGTCATAACACCTTGCAGTATGAAGGAGAAAGATATATTCAGTGGCTAAGCCTAATGCAGATGATTTTACAAGAATCAGGAAAGAAATGTCTACCATTTATACCTTGAGATGATTTATTTCTTCCTTGACCACAAAGGCACTGTGGAAACAAAATCTCAATATCAGGCTTCTGTGAATAAACACATACAGGCAGTTGGGTGATAGTTAAACAAAGAGTTGGCATTTTCGCCATGGTATTCCCATCTCCCTTCCTTCCTTTAACTTTATTTTAAGAAATGTCTTCATTTTTTTAAAAGCAAAACCTACACACTGTCTCTCCACTGAAGCTTATAATCAGAAACCACCCCACTGAAATGCTTACTGTAATGGCTGTAGAGAAGATTCTCTACTTCATCTGTTATAATAATCTTAGCATCATTGTTAGATTCTCCATTGTATTTGCAGCTGCTATTAATAATAGCAATAGCATTTATATATTGCTTCACAGTTCTTTACAGCCCTCTCTAAGCAACTTACAGAGTCAGCCTATGGCCCCCAACAATCTGGCTCCTCATTTTACTGACCTCGGAAGGATGGAAGGCTGAGTCAATCTTGAGCCGATGAGAATCGCACTGCTGACAGTGGGCAGAATTACTATATTGGCAGCCATTATAAGCCAACATAAGGACAAAGAACTTATCACTACTTTTAGCGATATCAATATCAATAGCATTTAGGCTTATATACCACCCCATAGCACTTTGCAGCACTCTCTGGGTGATTTACAATGTCACATATTGCCCCCAACAATCAATAGTCCTCATTTTACCGACCTCAGAAGGATGGAGTCAACCTTGAGCGGTGTCAGGATTGAACCCCAAGCTATAGACAGAGTTTGCCTGCAATACTGCATTCTAACCAGGCATCAGCAGAGCTGTGTACTTATGTTAGCATTCAATGTCAGGTTTAGTGCTATCTTGAAATAAGGGAGCATGACATTTAAGAATAATTTCCTGAAGCAGCTATCTATTAACTACATATTAGAAAACTTTTAATGATGCTTTTGAGAAAACTAATTTGCTATCCAACACTGCCTAGATTACGAGTGAGCAACCTGATGCTCTCCAGATGTTTGAAACGTCAAACCTCTTCATCTCCAACTTGAATGGCCAATGACAAGAGATTGTGGGATGTAAAGTATAAAATTTTAAAAGAAAATCAATTGACCATCTCTGGTAGCTCATTAAAGTCTATCAATCTTGTTGACAGACAAGATTATAAAAATCGACCCACAACCAGCCTATGAACCTCTCAGAAGCCAAATCAACCACACAGCCAACCAGAGACAGCACCGACACTCAACCAACCCAACCAGCACTTCACCTCCCAATGATCCTCAGCTGATGTAATCTCCCCATCACAAGACCCATCACAAGATTCCCACTGATGACTCACACCTGACCCATCACAAGACCCTCACTTGACACATCTACATCTTATAAACAAGAACACTGACACTGACATCCCCTAAACTCTGTTAAGATGTTACCTACAGAAACCAACCCACAAGCTCAGGGAATGAACCTTCATCCTCAAGATTATTAAAAAAAACTCTTTGGAACTGGCACGCATTGAACCAGTTTGTGAAGTTCCTGACAGCTGATCTAAAAGCAATATTCTCACAGAAAACTCTTTAGCCAGATTTATTGAGAGGGGAAAAAGGAGCTGGTTACAGAAATTTCAATAATGGGATTGTTTTCACTTTTAAAAGCCACTTCATCTCCCAGCCTGTTAAGTCAGAAACTTTTTCAGTCTCCATGTGGCAGAGTCTGTTTTCCCCCCCACTGATGAAAGAGGAATAACAAGAATTTTTCCCAAGCTTTCAACATACCATTACACTAGTGTTTCATGGTTCTTGCATCCAGTTACTTTTTAAAAACTTCTTTTATTTAGGAAAGGTTGTGGAGAAGGTGGTTGCACAGCCATTTCAATGGACCCTGAAGTGGATTATTTGGACCCCTCTCAGTCTGGATTCAGGCCAGGACATGGGACAGAAATGACATTGTCCACACTTTTGGATGAACTCTGGCTGGAGTGGGAATGGGGATAGTGGTTCTTGGTTCTCCTTGACATCTTAGCAGCTTTCAGAACCATTGACCACACTATTCTTGTAAATTAGCTTCAGGGATTGGGAATGGGTGGCATTGTATTTTACTAGTTCACTTCTTTCCTACAGGTTGATACCAGTCAGTGTTAATCAGGAATGAAAAATCCTACCTTTGGCCCCCTATGTGGAGTACTACGGGATTTGGTGCTCTCTCCACTCCTGTTTAATATCTACATGAAACTGTTGGGGGAGATCATATGTCATCAGTGTGGTGATGATGCTCAGTTGTACCTCTCTGCCTGTAGCGAACTAAGTGATGCTGTTGATGTTGTCTCCTGGTGCCTGGAGGTGGATGTATTTACTTACACTGAATAGCAAACAACAGGCTTCAGCTGAACCCCATAGAACTTTGGGTTTGGGGTTTCACTTTTAGGAACTTCCCACCCTGGATGTTACCATCTTGGCTATTGGATGGGATTGTACTGCCCCCAATAGCCCTGGTATGTAATTTGGGAGTCTTTCTGGACTCATAATTTTTGCTTGAAGAGCAAGTGACAGTCATGGCCAGGCAGACCTTTGTGCAATTTCATGTTGTGGATCAGTTGTGCTTGTTCCTGGATCATAAGGCTCTACACACCGTTACTTAGTCCTGGTTATCTCCTGAATGGACTATTATAATAGCTCCTCTACATGGAGCTCCCCCTGAAAGTATTCAGAAGCTTCAGCTGGTGCAAAATGCACAGTTACTTCTGGATTACACTTCTGCTTTATGAGCTACATTAATTGTCAGTTTGTTTCCAAATGTGATGATTCCCCCTCCCCCCATGCTTCCCCAGATACCTCTCTAGATGTCAGCTCAGGGGAGGATGAACCAGTTCCTGGGACATCAGGAGCTGAGTTGATTGATGGCTCTGAGTGTGAGGGATTTGGCTGAGGCTCCAGGTGGGGAACGCATGCAGCTGCAGTCAGTCAGGGAGGAGCAGGAGGAACTGCCTTCTGCACCTGATCCAAGAGCACATAGGCAGGAGTAGAGAAGGTCAGCCAGATTACCTGTGAGCAGAAAGCTTTGCCCTTCTTGATGGGCTGCACCAAAAGCTGGCTATTTAACATAGCAGAGATGGAGATGATGCTGGGAACAATGTGTTTGTTTCCTAGCTGTGTGTTTTCTGGTCATTGTGATTCCTGCCTCACTTTGGATTGATACTGTGCCTTGACTTGAATCGTGTCTTGGAAACTCTGGACTTTTCTTGCCTCGTGATCTCTCTTGTGTTGTGGATTTAAGTTTCCTTGGTGGATTTATTTTGATTGAGAAACTTTCAAGTGTTTTGTTCTGTGTGGACTAGCATTTGTCTGCTCGTGGCTGGACTTAATTGAGACTTAATTCTGGATTTTTTTGGTGAAGGTAATTGCCGGGAAAGATTGATAAACTCACTAAACCATAGTTATGTGTGTATGAGAGTGAGCGGGACAGCACACCAGGTGCAATTCAAGGTGCTGATTTTAATTTTAAAGCCCTACACGGCACGGAGCCAGCTTACTGAGGGATTGCCTCTCCCCGATTATTTCTGCCTATGTCATAAGATCCAGCAGATGTTTCAGGTCTTCTAAGGAGCTCCCTTTGACAGACCCAGGAGTCAAGTCTTTTCTATGTGACGCCCAACCTCTAGAACTTCATCCCTCCCTCCCCCCGCCCCGAGGTGAGATTAGATCCAAACCTTATGGCTTTTCGGAAAGCTCTCAAAATATTTTCTTCATCAGGCTTGGAGATCCCTGACAACAGATAGCCCACGTGTTGGTGGTGCCACACATGACATCTTCAATAATACCCTCTCATAATATGTATTTACTTACACTGATTATTTACTTTAATTGGTTTTTGTATTTGGATTTAATAGCTAGTTTTATTGTGCACAACCCAAAATCACCTTGTGTGAGATAGTCAGTGATATAAGTTAGATAAATAATAATAATAATAATAATAATAATAATAATAATAATAATAATAGTAGTAGTAGTAGTAGTAGTAGTAGTAATAATAATAATAATGATGAAGTTGGAAGGGATCTTGGAGGTCATCTAGTCCAACCCCCTGCTCAGGCAGGAAACCCTATACCATTTCGGACAAATGGCTGTCCAGTTTCTTCTTAAAAACTTCCAGTGTTGGCGCATTCACCGCTTCTGGAGGCAGGTTGTTCCACTGATTAATTGTTCTAACTGTCAGGAAGTTTATCCTTAGTTCTAGGTTGCTTCTCTCTTTGGTTAGTTTCCACCCGTTGCTTCTTGTCCTGCCTTCAGGCGCTTTGGAGAATAGCTTGACTCCCCTGAGATATTGGAACACTGCTATCATGTCCCCCCTCTTCCTTCTCTTCGTTAAACTAGACATACCCAATTCCAGCAGCCGTTCCTTATGTGTTTTAGCATCAAGTAAATCGAGTAAATATGTGGAATAATTTTTGTTCAAGAGGGAGCCCCATCATATGGACCAGGGTTGCATCTCCAACAGTTAGCTGAACCCAGCCATTTCTTCCTGAAAATATCCATTTTTTGAAGTAATATTTTTGTTGAATTTTTAAATCTATAGATGACAGAATGGACTTTTGTGTCCCAGACACTCTATTTCCTTATCCCAATCTCCACATACTAACAGATCTAATTTAATTTATTGTTACATCTGTTTTATGGTTTATTATTTTGTGGAATTGCAAAACATGGTATAAGATTTTAAAAATGTGTTTCATTATAATGGCTTCATATTGGTGTACTTTCCGGTTCAATAACTTCGAGGTAGCAAAATAGTTAATATATCTTTATCAATCAATGTTTATTATGGTTAAAGACTAGCATAAGAATATATCCTTAACATCCTGCAAATATATGGGATAGTTCTAGCCTTTCAGGACCTAAAGCTCTTCTAATCTCTTCCTCTATTATATCTTGAAGTAATAGTTGCTGGGTATCTGGGTACCTGCTGTGAAAAAAAAATACAAATCTAAGACTGATATGTACCCTCAATTATAACATGGTGAATTGGTCCCATTCTCCTGCCTTTTAGGTAAGATGCCAATATTTTTATTCTTGTTTTTAAATTTTACCATCAGTTTATTATTTGAGGAGTTTTGATAAGCATATATATATGCATCATCTGGATGACTTCTAACAAACATGCAGGTGAGAATTAATTAATTTCAAAGTCATATTATAAAAGTATCATTCCTACGGTTTCATTAAATATGTGAGACTAAAAGCTGTAGGTTAATATCGAACGTAGACCTTGATGGTAATTTCCAAGTTGACCTAAGTAGGTCTTTCTGCCTATGTGATTATAAATGTGTTTACAACAGAGGAAAGAGAACTAAATGTGAAGAAAAAGACAAGGTAAAAATGAATGGGAGACAGTATGGCGCTAATGAAGTGAAAATTTTTCCAGTGGGGCAAAAGCTCAGGAATAAAAAAAAAAAAAAAGGAAAAAAGAAACCAAGAAACCAGAATGGAGGTGTAGTTATTTATAAAAAAGAAATTAAATCTGTAAAATGGCTAATAAATATTGGAAATAAATATTCAGGGATACTTATTATTTTGTTTATACAAATAGACATTATGAGAATTCAAAGATGGCGCCCAAGCCTAGGATCACACGTTTTAGTGGGAATCCAGAAGATAGGAGTTGTTGTAAGTAAAGAACCAGTCTTGATTAGCTTGTTTGTTGGCAAGCAAAAACAGTGTATCTGATTATGCACATTATTATTTTAAGTGTTATTTTATTTTATCAACTAAGCATGATACATAAATATGTTTTTTTCACTGCTTTAATAAACCCTCTGAATGAAATCTTCTTCCCTCATTGTGCTGTTTTCACATTATGAGTCTGATCTCCTAATCATGATTTGTAAGGGCGAACTTTGGATATCTGTCAGGTATGCAGCAGGCAATAATAGGGACTCATTTTAAGAAATCTTACTCCTGATGACAGTTCTCAAACATTTGCTCCCAGAATTCCTTTTGCATTCCTAAAAATAATTGAGGACCCTAAACGGTTTTGATTTATGTGAATTATATCTATCAACATTTACTGTATTAGAGATTAAAACTAAGAATTTTTAAAATATTTATTATTTATCTGATTATAGATTTCTGAAAGAGTCCTGGAGACCCTCAGGAGTTCCCAGACCATATATATATATTAGTGTAGCACACAGGCCCAGCCAGACCCTGCGCACAAGAATAATGCGCCCAAAGGAACTGCTATCCAAAGGCGACATGTCAGCTGTAATCTATAGAATCAATTGCAACGATTGCCATTGCAATTATGTTGGGGAAACAGCGAAACGCCTCCGTACTACAGTGCATGAGCATGAACTAGCGGTTAAACAGCATGAACAGCGTTCTCAGGTATGGGCACATATGGCTGAGAAGGATTACACATTCAATTTTACTGGGGCTAAGGTCATCGCCCAGGATTCCACGAAAGATGGCCGGTTATTAAAAGAAGCATGGCTGTCCGATCAATACTCCATCAATTGACACGTGGAACTGCTTCCAGCATATCAAACATTGAGAAGACATGAACAACTGTGTAGAGAATTGGGGCAGGCAAATCTCTTATGACCTCCATGCTGGGCAAACAGAAATATAAGAGACTTGGGTTGTTTATCCATGAAACAGCAGGGTGTCACAACGAATGGGGAGATGGGAGCACGAGCAGAACCCACCACAAGACTAAGAGAAGGACAACAGAACAACATGACCGGGGCGAGGCATACAATGGGAGGGTCATCGGCAGATGTGGCTACATGGGAGGCTGACAGCACGGCTGGACAGAATAGTAGCAGGAGTGATCAGGCAACAACGCCGAACAGCTAAGTGCTACAGGATAGACACGACCAACAGGCAGGGTGGGCCGGGGGAGGGAAAACGTCGAAACCAAAGCAGATACCGGCTAGTACGGTGAAATCACGATCAATGCAGCCAACTATGAGAGAACATGGGGCAGGTAGACCAGTCATACGCTCCATGACTAGATCGCTAGTATCCGCATAGCTATAAAAGTAACGAGTGCTTCCTGCTATTAGCTCATACTCTGACGACGTCAACAGTGGATTGACGAAAGCTAAGTTATTAAAAAGGCTTTTCTATCCTGGAGATCAGTGGTTTTTAGCAGATTTTAAAATGAGTATACCTGGGATTCAAGTTTTTAAAATGATTATATATATATATATATATATATATATATATATATATATATATATATATATATTTGTTTTCTGAGGTTTTCGCGGGTGTTTGTATGTAGGTCTTTAGTTATTCGGGTTTTCTCCCGCGTAGAATTAGAAGTGTCTTGGCGACGTTTCGACAAAGTCACATTCGTCATCTTCAGGCTGGTGTCTTCAGCTTCATGCTTCTGGGAGTAGTGCACGAAGCTGAAGACACCAGCCTGAAGATGACGAATGTGACTTTGTCGAAACGTCGCCAAGACACTTCTAATTCTACGCGGGAGAAAACCNATATATATATATATATATATATAATTAAATTTTCTAATATCCTTACTCCTGCACAATATCTAAAGTACAAAATCTAAAAAAATTCACAGCTTCGCTCAAAGAGCGGGTGGCAGTTGTAGCCAAGAAAGACTATGCATAGATTCATCAAATGTACTCTTTACTCCTTTTCCTAGATTGAGAGAGCCTTCAACTAGTAACTCATGTCCTCATCAACCTCACAATGTATGTATCTGCACTGGAGATAATTGCAATGTGCTTTATGTGGGTCTGCCCTTGAAGACCATTTGGAAGCTTCAGATGATCCACAATACAGTGACGTGGCCAGTAATGTACATGCCATTCTGTGCCCATGTGATGCTACTGCTTCATCAGCTGAACTGGTTACCAGTTGGTTTCTGGGTGCTGACTGTTACTTATAAAGACCTGTTTGGTACAGTAATATTTGAAGAGCTGCCTGTCTCTAATTGTTTCTGCCCAACAAGTGAGATCAGGCAGAGCGGGTGAACTTTGGGTCCCGTTGATCAAGCAGTGTCATCTTGTGGGACCCAGAAAGCATGTCTTCTTTCTCATAGTGCCTGTCCTCTGAACAGCTCTCTCTCCTCCCGAACGTTCTGATGATCCATTCTGATTATGAGATTCAGAAAGTCATTGAAAAACCTGGCCTGTTCTCCGAGGTCTTGGGGCAGAGTGGTGACAGAGCCTCTGTGGGACGTGTTATTATTATGCTTTTGTTTGTTTTGGATGTTTATGATTTGTTCCTTTTATTCATTTTCTTATTATACTTACTTTTCTTAATTTAAGCCACTTAGACTCATTCAGAGTCATATAGCCTCTAAACTGTATTAAATGAATTGTAATAAATAAAGTACACCCCTCCCATTTTCAGCAATAGAATCTAATGGGGGAAGGGAGAACAAGTCACTTATTGTTGCAATTGTTAACTGGGAATTGGAGTCTTGGGACTCTTAGGACTCTGAGTGATTTGAAGTAGATTCTTATTCACCTTGTAGTACTGAGTGTCTTGTGGTGGATTTTTTCACCCTCTGTAACATGATTATTTGTGACAGTTCTAGCAATGTGGTTATGGAACTTTATTATCGCTTAACTGCTGGCTTTTTGTTGCCTTGTTTTGTGTGTTCAAAACATGTTTCTTCACTCCAAATAGAAAATTCATTAATACATAAACATGCCTGGTTTTGAGATTAATCTGTGGGAAATTAATAAAGCCATGACCTTCATCGCAGGAAAGAGCTGCAGTTCAGTAATGGAGCATATATTTTGGATAAAGAAACTCCTATGTTCGGTGCCCTTTAGTTCAGACATCGAGTAGGAGGCAATGTGAAAAACTCTGCTGGAACACTATTGCCGTTCAGAGTAGACAAATATGTCTGCGTTGTCTAATTGAAATGACAAAGATGAGCCTCTAGACCTGACTGTAACAGACTGCCAAGAAGAAATTGGATATAGAAATGTTAGCTGTAACAACAGGAGTTGCAAGCATAAGAATAGCCTCTGGACATAATGCTGGAATATTCCCTGTGTGAAATTGGGATTTCTGTAATCATAACCAATATTGGTCATGGAAACTGATATGGAGGTAGGAAGGGGATGTTAGGGTTATCTTTTTATTCTTTTTTTTCCAAGTATAAATTTTTATTATTTTCATCATAAAAAAAACACACATCACAAGTACATCACAATGCTATAATAAAAACCCCACCCCCCACCCCCCACCCCCCGGACTTCCCAAACCTAATCCCAGGATACTATTCAAATAAAAGTAAACTAATATTAATATCCCTAACTCCACAAAATATTAATCTACATAAGTAGGTGAAATATATATATATGAAAAAAAGAACAGGTTAACTAAAAACCTAAGTTATATTCCACCATTCTATGCTTTTTTTGAATATAAATAATCCATCTTCTCCATATTAATAAAAATTGTTCGTTTGAGTGATTCTTCAAATAAGCCGAAATCTTTGCCATTTCAGCAAAATACGAGACCTTCAATCT
>NW_015386890.1:38110-76169 GCF_001527695.2 Protobothrops mucrosquamatus
ATCTTTTTCTGCATAAAAAGGTAAGCATGCCACCCAAAGTACAAGTCCCATCCTTCCAGATTCAATATCCTCATGTTAGACAAATTAATCCAATCCGTCGTCCATGTTAATGCACAAGAATCATAATAAAGTGTCAAATTTGGAGCTTTAAGTCCTCCACGTTCTCTAACATCTTGAATAATCTTAAATTTAACCCTCGGGGTTATCTTTTTATTCTTGAATAGGAGAAATCCAATGCTCCTCCAAGGCCCAAACAGGTCTGCACTTAATAGGTTATACTCCTGGTTAAGAGGTATATTTTCTCTGGATAATGTTTATTTCCAAGTTCTGGGTGCAAAGAGAACATATCTGCTGTGAACTCCGCATAGGCGTCAGGAAGGGTATCTAGCCAGTAAATGCTCAGCTCTATTCAGTTGCCCCGACTCCATCCATACAAGGGATAACAGGGTCATAAAAAGAAAAAAAAAGTTTATTTCCAAGTTTGAATAAGATCTGTATATGTAATTCCAATACACAATGCATAGTTTGCTGAATAATACATCTTAAATCTGAACCAAATCCACTTTGCTTGATTATGGGGCATCTGAACATTTGCTTTTGTTAATGAGCACTTTACAATGGGAGCAGAATTTGGGTACAGTGTTGTTTGTACTCTCATGTTAGGAACTAAACTAAAATAGTGGTTCAGTTTATACTTTATGGCTACTAGGTTCTTCCTTTCAGAGGCAGTCCCTCACCATTAAATATAGTCCAATATACTTCTGAGTATTCAGGTATATTATTACAGCCCATGTAATAGTGCTGAATCTAATTTTAAATATTAGCAATAGAGTTTAAATTCATTTTTACATTTACCTTGGCTCTGTTCTTGTGATTTACCAAAAATAGAAGAAATGCTGATGAGGTGTAGATTTGCTTGGCAGTTATTAACATATGGAAATTTGCTTACATTGGATTTTATATTGATTGTATCTCAACCCAATAATGCTTAGCAGGTAAACAAAAAAAAGAATAAAAGAAAAAACCTATGGGAAATAAGAAAGCACTGAGGCTTAGCTTTCCTCTTGGGGGTGAGGCAGCTGGTGACAAAAATCAATAAGATTCCTCAAAACCTGAAATCTAGAGAACTGAAGAATGTGTGAACAAATAACTTATTACCATCTACATATAGGAAAGAATCACGAAGTGCACACAACACCTAAGCAGGACCCAGTGGATCTTTCTCCTTCTGTGATGGATGAACAAACATCAAAACTGATAATCAAAAACTGTGGTTTTCTTATTCTTGTTGGTACATGTGATATACAGTGAAAACACAATGGAACTGTATCAGTACTATTCCTTTCTTATCTCATCTATTTCTAATGTTATTCTTTAATTCAGAAGGGAACAGCTAAGTCACAAGAAGCATGAATTGAAGAATTTCCTAATGTGTTAGATACCCAAACTTTTTAGACCAGAAATTCAGGATTTCCCTACGCATCATCTTTTCTCCAACACTTATTTTGGGGATTTGTGGATATGTATTTTCAATTAAGCCAGATCATGCCTCAGTCAACTCATAGAATTAGTGGATCTGAGTGATTTTATCTGTTGAATGCCTTCAGTAATCTTCACAGCAGCCCTAGCAGAGGGACTAAGTCACCCTGAACAGAGTTGCTAGTGCAGACATGGTAAGAGTTGAAAAATAATTATAGTTTGCATTCTTAACATCACAAGGTAATCCTTAAAGGCTCTCACCTATGCTTGGTCATTTTTACTTTTTACTTGGTTATTTACTTATCTTCCAGTCATCCTCCAGGCATCTCTCAGAATTCTTCTGAGAACCAGGAGCTCTCCAGGATCTATGGACAGTGAGAGTCCACACAGGGGTACTACAAATTAAGGCTGTTGTCATCTACTTGTTCTAAGCAGTACTAAGGTTTCAGTTAAATATTATCAGAATTTCAGGAATGACCTCAATTTCCCCAGAAAACCCTGCTGTATTAATCAGGCCCTTGGCACAGACTGACAGAAGATGTCCTACCTCCTTAATGTAGAGAAATCCAAGGCTGTCAGAGAATGATCTGACCATTACAAAGGACCATGTTTAGGCTAGTCTCATTCAACCATTACTTTTTGTTTGTCTGAATAAGGTAATATGTTTTCACATGAATTGTTGTCTTCCTCATTTGTTGGTGGGATCCTATATAGTTGATACATGACTTGTATCTCAATACATTAAGTGGACCTTCATGGATAAAAGAATGAGTGATGGAAACCTGCATTCAATAACTTTGTAGACAGATACTTATCTTTGGCACAGGTTTTAGAACTAACAACAAAACTGAACTATGAACTTTGAAACTCTGAAAAATGTTATCATAAAAGCCCAGTCCAGCACAATACCACTGAAAAAGAAAAACAAGAAAGTCAAGAAGAAACCAGCATGGCTGCACAAAGATCTCTCAGACAAACTGAAAGACAAAAAGGACAAATACAAAAAATGGAAAGAGGGACACATAACTAAGGCCAATTATCAGCAGACAACCAGAACATGCAAAGACGAAGTCAGGAAACGAAAGGCTCAGAATGAACAAAGACTTGCAAGAGAAATCAAGGATAATAAAAAGTTTCTTTCAACATATTAATAAGTCAAGGAAGCTGTAGGTCCACTAAAGAGAGAAGATGGCAAGGGAGTAACAGGTGGTAGAGAGAAAGTAGAGCTGCGTAACTCATTCTTTGCATCAGTCGTCATACAAAAAGAAATTATAGCCCAACATACCAAAAAAACTACTGCAAAAGGCAAACTAGAAACAAAAATTAAAATAAGCAAGAAAATGTTAAGAGAACACCTATCTGACCTTGACAAATATAAATCACTGGGACATGACAGATTTCATCCCAGAGTTCTGAAGGAGCTAGCAGATGTTATCTCAGAACAATTGCACCATATCTTTCAAAAATGCTGGAACATCGGGGAAGTAACCAAGGATTGGAAAAAGGCTGATGTGGTTCCCATCTTCAAGAAAGGGAAACAAAACAGATCCAGAAAACTACAGTTCAATCAGCCTAACATCAATACCTGGGAAGATCCTGAAAAGATAATAAAAAAACCCCAGATCTGTGAACAACTAGAAACAAACAAAGTTATAACTGGTAGCCAGCATGGGTTTGTTAAAAACAGATCATGCCAAACAAATCTTATTTCATTCTTTGATAAAGTGACCAAATTAGTAGACCAGCGAAACACTGTGGATGTAGTATACTTAGATTTCAGTAAGGCATTCGACAAAGTAGACCACAATCTACTGCTTGGTAAGCTAGAAAAAGGTGGAATAGACAACATCACCACCAGATGGATTTGTAGCTGGCTGACAAAATGTATTCAATGGTACTACATTCACATGGAGAGAAGTACGCAGTGGGGTACCACAAGGCTCTGTCTTAAGACCAGTACTCTTCAATATCTTAATTAATGACTTAGATGAGGGAATAGAAGGGGAAACTCATCAAATTTGCAGATGACACTAAACTGGCAGGAATAGCCAACATCCCAGAAGATAAGCTCAGGATCCAAAAAGATCTTGACAAACTTGAACAATGGGCCCTATACAACAAAATGAGTTTTAATGTGGAGAAAAGCAAAGTTTTACATTTAGGCAGGAAAAATCAAAGATATAAATACAGATTAGATAAGACCTGGCTCAAACACAGTAACTGTGAGAGGGATCTTGGAGTCCTAGTGGACAATCACTTGAGTATGAGCCAGCAATGTGTAGCAGCAGCTTAAAAAGCTAATACAATTCTGGGTTGTATAAACATAGAATTGAGATCACACGAAGTATTAGTACTGCTTTATAAAACCCTAGTGAGACCACACCTGGAATACTGCAACCAATTTTGGTTACCATACTACAAAAAAGATGTTGAGACCTTGGAAAAAGTTCAGAGAAGAGCAACTAAGATGACCAAAGGCCTGGAGACTAAAACATATGAAGAACGGCTGCAGGACTTGGGTTTGACTAGTCTAAAGAAAAGAAGAAACAGGAGAAGAAGAGGGGGTCAAATTATACTCCAAAGCACCAGACGGCAGGACAAGAAACAATGGTTGGAAACTGATCAAGGAGAGAAGCAATCTTGAATTAAGAAGAAACTTCCTAACAGTGAGTACAATTAACCAGTGGAACAGCTTGCATTCAGAAATCGTGGGTGCTCCATCACTGGAGATTTTTAAGAAGAGACTGGACAGTCACTTGTCTGAGATGGTATAGATTCTCCTGCTTGAGTGGGGGGCTGGACTAGAAGATCTCCAAGGTCCCTTCCAGTTCTATTCTATTCTACTCTTCATAACTAACAACAAAGCAATTTTGATCCACAGGTCTCCCAAGTTATCAAGTTATTTGACTCTCCATATATGTCAAGAGATTTGGGAAGGGAGATTTTAGTGTCATTAAATAATTATCAACAAGCCATTAGGCTATTTTGGAGGCAACATACTGTTCCTATTACTGCTATTATTACATTCTATTGGTTATGTTTAGTCAGGTACCCAAATGTTCCTTGTTGCTGTCAAACAAGTATGATTTTGGCACATGCGTGTCCAGATTTAAAATGAAGATAAAGTCCACAGTAGAAATTATAGCTAAATCAAAAATTGGTCTACCCATTCCCATATCTGACCTCACCTTGTGATGTGTTCCTTCATTGTTTCTTATGTTGCTTTTACACATAGTTTTGACACGTACTCTAGACAATGGAATGCAACTTTTCAGCAGAAGAAATGGTTGTAAATCCCTCGATATGCACATTCTGTTTATTTCACCCTTTATGTACTTACATTTTTAATATCTTTCAGATTCTTTACAACCAAAATATTTTTTCTCGGTCTATCTCAGGCTAGTTTTAAAGAAATGTATGGGACAAGATGTATCAAACTTCACTATTTTGATCTCTTTTTTTCCCCCAATTGTGGTGGAAAAGAGGGGGTAGGTGGGGGAAACGAATGACTTTTCATGTCTTTCAGATATATTGGCCTATTCTTCAAATCACAGGTTCCTGGCTGATCAACTATACCACCTGCTAGTAAAGCCCGGTAATATTAGTCTGTGGAATGGTTTCATTCTCATCTCACCCCTCTGAGATCTTGAGCAAAACCCCAGGCATCCCTTGTGTGTTTAAATCAGCTTAACAGCTCATACCCGTGTGCTGATTTCCTTGTAGGCCTCTGTTTTCTCAAAAAGTGATCACCTTTTGCCAATGCCCTCAGGATTAAACAGGGCAGACTGGTTTTCCTTTTCTGCATTGGCTCTACCTTTGTAGTCAATAAAAGACTAACTAGAAAAGAATCAGCTGATGAGAGAATCAATCTTCTGGAAGCCTCCCCACAGTTTTCTCATCATTTTTGTGCCGTCTGTCATCTCAGATTGTAAAATGGAAACCGAAACTCAGTATGTGGGAAGACTTTTAGTGCTCCTTGTTAACAAAAACAGTAAGACCAAGGGTTTTGATCTTATGAGTGTATGGGTAAACAGTAAGCTGTAAGTGTTCACTCTTGAAGTGGCTTTTCCCGGTTTCTAATGGAAACTTGCAAAGAATTATCAAAGAAGTATCACAAAAGGTCTTATACTGGTGTATGGATTCCCATTCCAAGTGGGTCAGGTTAAATCTGAACTTCTTCAGTATAACACTGCAATGTAGTTGTGCCATTTGCAGCCGCATAGAAGCCAAGATAAAATTGGGAACAAAAAGTGATGTATGAAAAAGAGGGTTCAGGACTTTGAATGGTTATTTCCCCTAAAAGAAAGAACTCTTTTGGTTCAGACATTAACATGTTAAAAATAACATTCTAGCTTTCCTGCGAAGGTTAAATAACATGTGGATTTTGCATTGCCAGCATTTCTTTTTCAAGGAAATCTAAGAATAAAGCTTATACCCCACAAACGTTCTTAAACTGGAGAAATAGATTACTAATGGAAGCTAAAGCAGCAGTCTAACTCTAGTGCAAGTTTATAATTTGATTGTTGACCTTCCTTCCTTCCTTCCTTCCTCCCTCCCTCCCTTATTACTTTCTTAATTGCTCTAGTATTCATAGCTGTATCTTCCATTATTTTATTAATTAAACAAAACTCTTACATTGCTTGGGGATTTGGCATCTTCTTTCAGAGATGGAATTGTTAGAGCTGTACTTAATTGTGAAATATCCCTTCCCTGGCAAGGCAATCATAGGTAACTGAATGCCTGTAATGTTATAATAAGACTGACAATGCCATGGCTGAAGACCCACTTGCTACCCCATGTTCTAAATTCAGAGTTTGGATATGGTCTTCTCTATCAATTCACTGATATACATTCAGAAAAATAATTGATTACATTGTCTGTTTGCAGATTTCAGAATCATCAGATATCAATTCTGTTTTTTCCAGGAATGTCTGGGTAAAGTAACATGTTCTAATCGATTCTCCTTCCTCAGTGTTTGATATTTCATAGGTCTGCTGGATTTTAGCAGACTGCCATTCATAGATTTAGCTTCAGTTCAATGGGAAGGTAACAGTGTTTCATGCAACTTGGGGTATAGTCGTGCTGGCCACGTGACCATGGAAGCATCTTCAGACAACGCTGGCTCCCTCGGCTAAGAAACAGAGATGAGCACCGCCTCCTTGAGTCGGACACAGTTGGACAGGGAAAACCTTTACCTTTAATTATGTGTCCATCTCTGTAACATTAAATCCTATGGTGTCACTCAGGGTTGTTTCTGGATGCATTCATGTTTCCTCTAAATAATGGGTTGGGATAAGGAAAATGGAAGACTGGAGGGAAAATTTGGAGAGGAATATAAAAGGAAAATTCTACACTGGAGTACTCAATGACTAAATCAGGGATAGACAACCTTGGCTCTTCTGGGAGTTGAAGTCCACGAGTCATAAAAGAGCCAAGGTTGCCTACCCCTGGACTAAATTGTAATTCTTATTTTACGGCAAGAATATTTCTATTAGATGCTGACAACGATCACTATTTTCTATACTGTACTATATTGTAATACCTTTTTAATATCTAATCTGATGTAAGATGCAATGATATGAAAAGTTTCTTACTTTTATTTCCTCAGAATGTTAGATACTGGCATCCAGTTATCAAAGCAGAGAGAAAAATATTCTGTCTCCTGAGTATATATACAGTACCAAGTTATGATTAAATTAAAACTGAATATAGAGTAGGTTTACACTGTGGGGTAGCTTTTGTGCATGCAAAACACTCTTGATACAGAAAGCTATCTGCATATGCATACAGAATCTCTGGGTACAGCTCAATTAGTCTAAATTAGATGACTCATTTATTGGCATCTAATGAGTCATGTACCATAGTGTATACTAGTGGGTATTTACTAATACAGCCATCATACCAGAAGTTCCATTAGAGAGTAGTTGTCCAGGTGTTTAATTCCAACCCAGCGTAGACTAGTAAAAGAAAACAATGTGAGGAGTATACCAAATAAGTAAATTCCACACTGGTGGGAAAAATCATGAAAAATACCAGGGGTGGGTGGGGGGAGAAAATGGGAGGGAGGTGTGCACATCTACGCACACTTACAGACCTGAATAGAGAAAGATTAGCATTTACTTTTAGCAATCAATCCAGAATGTGGAAATAATGGCATAACTGTCAATCATGTGTCTTAGCTGAAGCACAGCATGTGTCAACATCACAGCATTGTCACATGAAACTTTTTAGAGCATTAACTAAAAGAAATAGAAACAATGGCCTACAGATGGGCCCTTTTCTCCTTATTTTGTATGTCTTTTTGCAGAAAACGAACACTAACTTTTAAAAAGTGATAGAAAACAGACAGGGATAGGGAACAGAATGGAAGACAAGACAGACTAACTTTTTTTCCTGCCAGTGGGCTATTGTCCCCATAATCTTCAGTTGATACTTCTCATGGGAACCAGTATGGTGGATATTGGGTTACCTTCAGACACAGTTTCTATCTTTATTAGCTGCTCTCTTACTGTCCTATCAAAAGGAAACTGCTTTGCCTGCTGCATGATAGGTCTGTTTACTGTTCACACAATTACTAGAATCATGTTCAGATCATGCAACATGGCTGGTTAACATTCTTGGCCAGAAAACCTAACAATTTGCCAGGTAAGGACTACATAAACATGTTCATACTAATACCAATCATTTCTTTTTCATCCATATGCATTTCTCACATGCACACACATTTTCTCCCATAAACTTGGAAACACGCACAATACTACTTCCTCTTTGTGATGTACACGGTCAAAAGTAACCAATTTCCACTAAAGGAATACGAGGTTCAATCTACATGCATTCCGCGTTATACTTTTTGTAAGGAAAGTCAACTGCATAATGGAATGCTTTTTTCTTCCTTTTATGTTTGTGCTGGAATGAAGCCATTTTACAACGTTACGATTTGACTTAGCGTGACCAGCATATTTTTCCGAATTGCTAGAAGACCATATGTGTCTCCTGCCTTCAGAAAATATTCCAAATACCTTCTTGGCAACTAGGGATCAAGGGTTGTAAATCAGGCTGAGATTTCTCCAAGGAGCCTAGTCATCTCTGTTGCACGTGGCATCCAGTATTGTAAAAGCAACTTCAAGCCATACTCTCTGGAGTTGCTCTATTATACCCCACAGAGCTTTTCCAGAGACAGATAAGGAAAAACCTCTCTAGTATGTTTTGCTACTCTCAGGTATGAATTCAAAGACCCAGATTAAACAATTGGTGGAACCATTTTAAGACAAAATCATGGGATAATTAGGCTGGCTAATCCTTTCTTGTGCACACGAATGCAAAATAGTAGGTGATCGGAAGTGGAAGTGGCAATTAATTTTTTATCTAACCGTAATCAAATATTTAATAAAATGTGGGGATCTGCAATTAAATATTTTTCTTTGGTGTTTCTCTCCCTCTCCCTCTCTATATATTTTAAATTTGCTGATACTTACTGGAAGCTTTGGGATTGGAAATGTCAGCACTATTGTATTGTGATCAATAATTAAATTTAGTGCTGACATGCATCTCGTTTATGCAGCAATCTCCGACAATTCCATCTTGCAAAATTAATCCTTTCCCATTTATATAATAAAAGACTTGAACAATAAAATAATTTTGATGTGTACCAGTGCAAGATTATTTTTCATCAATATTACATTTTTATAAATTGGGTGCATATAGTCATAGTAAATTAGCTGTCAGATCTGAGAACAGGGTTGGGGGTTTTTTTTGGTTTAAAGGTAATTATGGGTACCAGAGACAAGAATGCACTTAACCTTGCTGTGCAGTTGTCCTTACCACCGTGGCTTCATTTTTATTTCAAGCCATATCCAACTCATCAAAACACTGGAAGAAAATTAATTAGCAAAATTAAATATATAGAATATTAAGTAATTCAAAACCATGTCCACCTAGCTGCATATAAAAAAAACAACCGTGATTCACAATAAATATGCTTGCTAATGTAATCTTTAGAAGTCTTTATTCTGACTTCCTTTCCTGAGCTGTTTTCCAATATTTAAAATTTAAAACACATTGGCAGAGATGTTTTTTAAAACCATATAACACGCATAACATGTAAATCTTTAAAAAAAATAATTGGGTTCCAATTAGGAAATCTCCTTTTGAAAATCTTCATATTATTTCTTTATATTTTTATTCTCATTCTCTTGTCAACATTTCATACTGCAAAACTGAATGTATGCTTCTTATAATCCTCAAATCCTCTTTTCAGATATGATAATTTGGTACTACACCAGCATGGGAAGATGGGGAAGAGGACAATAAAAATAGACTTCATAGAATTTTTAGTTTGGAAAGATTACAGACATTTGATAGAAAGAAGAACAGTAGTGATAATTCTATTCCTCCCTCCCTCCCTCCCTCCCTCCCTCCCTCCGAATCTTCATTGAGATGATTGTCTCCCTTGTTTGGTGGGTGGTTTCAGAACAAAATGAAATGGGATTGGATTTAATTCAAATTTACTTGAATTAAATGGATCACATACAGTATGGCTACTATGATTAAAATGTTCTTGAATTAAGTTAGATTCCTGCTAACTACATCCATACATATTTCTTGATAGTATAAGAGAAATTGTTAGCCTCTGCATTAGAGTCTTCAGTGGTTCCACATCCAAACACTAACCAGGGCTGATCCTGCTTAGCCTCTAAGATCAGACAAGGTCCACTGAGGGTTGTCATGTCCTAATGTGATTATGATTGCTTTCCTAATTTTTCATCATTTTGTCCTGTCTTCATACTTCCTATTAAAATTTGATAGCAACTTTCAGATTCACCACCATGACTGTAGGAATGAAACATGGAATTTGCCCCTAATGCCTTAGATAAAATTGTTTGAAAATGAGCATAATTTTATTATAGAAAAGGACAACGTGTTTTTAAAGTAAAAATAATAAAATTAGTACCCACAGCCAATGAATGTAAGAAAGGATGCCCCAATGAGTCACATTCGTATCCATGGGCCCTGCTCTATCTTAATACTGATGTTAGACTTCTCTGAAGTGCTGGGGAAAGAAACCTCTCCTCTGATCATGTCTATAGACAGTCTTCTACTTACGACCACAATTGAGCCCAAAATTTCTGTTGTTAAGTGAGATATTTGTTCAGTGAGTTTTGCCTCATTTTACGTCCTTTCTTGCCACAGTTGTTAAGTGAATCACTGCAGCTGATAAGCTAGTAACCCAGTTGTTAAGTGAATCTGGCTTCCCCATTGGCTTTGCTTGCCAGAAGGTCGCAAAAGGGGATCCCATGATCTTGGGAGACAGCAACAGTCATAAGTATGAACCAGTTGCCAAGCATCTGAATTTTGATCACGTGATCATGGGGATGCCGCAAAGATCGCAAGTGTGAAAAAGGACCACGAGTCACTTTTTTCAGTGCCCTTGTAAATTTGAACGGTCACTAAATGCACTGTTGTAAGTTGAGGACTACCTGTAGTGACTTTTTGAGTAGCTGAAGAAGACAGGAGAAGCTTTATTTCCACTTTCTTTCTTTTTAATGATAGCAACAACAGCTGCTTCAGAAGGAGAGAACCTTCTCACATTGGATTAGAAGTCTGTACTTATATTGGCTTCATTGTATTTAGGCATATTTTCTGAGTAGCTGTGCTGAGTAACACATTTGTCTAATGTAATGTTAATAAAACTGTATGAAGTGTGAAAGACATTCCTAGATGTATTTTGATGGCACTGTGTCATCAATAATCAGTGGCCTATGAACACTCAATGTCATATTTACTTACTGATGGAAATGCATAGTAAAGCATTTAGCATGTCACTCAGGAAGTAATAGTTACTGTGTTTTTTAATAGTCTTCCCCCCCCCTTCCCACCACACACACATATTTATAATTCAAAGTGACAGGAGCCAGAGACATGCTTCAACACGGAAATTAAGCTAGTTAAATCATGCATGATTGAATGAAAAATTGAAAATCCACCTTAGGTTTACTGTTTAATCAGCCCTCCTACTCATCTCTAGAAACATGCAGGAAGTTAAATACTTACTTGTAAATAATGTGTTATCTTGTATTCAGTCAAGTGATTTAAAAGCAAAATAATATTTAAATACTTTATTTGCTTTACAGCTTATAGCACAATTATTTTGCCAAAACTCTCTAAAGCGTCTGAAAAAGATGAGGGTGGGGATGTGGATACGGAACAACTAAAATGAAATAATCAAAACAGTAATTAAAACTAAATATTTTAATGCCTTTCCTAGCTACAGCTATTTAAAAAAAATAAAAATAAATATATATTTGCATTAAAATTGTGTACAAATGATGAACAATTGTTTATTAAAGATACCAAAATGGATTTGTGGGTAGGTAAATTCCTAGAAAAACCTGGAGGATAAAAAAAAAAGGAAAGCTGTGTACCTTGTCAACAGTCTATGCTAGAAACTAAGTATGCGTTTCTTTTAATACTTTTAGCCACTATCATGCCTGCCATTTCTGCCATTTCTGGTGCTAGGTTTGATTCCAGATACTAGGGATATAGCCAAGTAGAACGTAAAAATATTTAACACCTAACAAACTGATATTTATTTATTTGTATCCTGCCTTTATTATGTTTACAAATAACTCAAGACAGTGAGAATATATCCAACACACTTTCCTCCTCCTATTTTCCCCACAACAACAATCCTGTGAGGTGGTTTGGACTGATTGACTGGCCCAATGTCACCCAACTGGCTTTCATGGCTAAGTTGGGATTTGAACTCAGGATGATCTCCTGCTTTCTAGCCTGGTTCCTTAACCACTAGACCAGGGGTCTTCAAACTTGGCCCTTTTATGACTTGTGGACTTCAACTTCCAGAATTTCTCAGCCAGGCACGTTGGTTACTGTCCAAAAACTGGCCAAACCATCTGATCTAATGAACAATTCTTAGTAGCATATCCAACAGTGAGGCAATTTCAATTAGCTCCAATTAAACATTATTTGATGTTCCTAATATGCAGAATCTTTTGTTGTTGCTGTTGCATCAATCATTTAAAGCACCTTTAACTAGACAGGATATTCTGAGGTTGTGTAAATATCAATTTCATCAACTTTCTGTGGGAAAGGGCTTGGGAACCATAATTAATTCCTCTGTGATCTACAACCACTATGAATCTGCAGCAGCATCTGGATCTGATAGAATAAATGACAAATGCTTGAGTAAAATCAACTGTTAAGAAGCACTCTGAAGAAATCAGTTAAAAAAAAAGTCTGTAACGGAAAAGAGGAATAATTTTGTCAGAGGCTCAACTTTCCCTGCCCCCAAATCTGCTATTTTATAATATGGATTGCTCCTTTTGTACACTTTTCTTGAAGAGTCAATATTATTTATGCAACCCAATATTTTCTAAATATATCTTGTGGCATTTCACTAAATGCAGGTAGTGAAACTGATCCCCTTTACAACAAGGATTCCCAATAATTGTTGAGATTGCAATGTTGTCAACAACTCTCAAGTTTGAATCCAAAGTGGAACTGACTGTTGACATGCCTGATTACAGCCAGTGACAAAAATTAAAATAAATCCTCAAAGACAAATATGAAAGTATGAGAATTTAAATCAACCTTTTGCAATAAGTAATTGAAATTTGTACCAGTGAGGTTTATTTAATGCATTACAAAATAAGTTAATGTAGTTTAAAGTCAAATAACTAGTTTAAAAGAAAGATAGAAGTTTTGTAAAGTGTTTCAAACTTGAATCTGAGGTCATCTCAGTCATTCTGATCTTTCTCCAAACATTGAAATAAATTTGAAAGTGTGTCTAGATTATCTTTAATTTGCATCAAAACTCCCACCAACAATGACAGGGCAAGCCACTAGTATATTAACAGAGATCAAACCCTTGTAGCACTGATGATGTTACCTAGTTGGGTAATGAAATGTCTGCAAGAAAAAAAGGAAGCTCAGAGATTATCAAGGACTCCACAGTGAAATGTTGTTTATTATTCCATTTAAGGTGGATCTGCTTTGCTAAGACACAAATATTTTTTTTAGAATTTGATTCTGGTTTTAAGCCAAATCATATTTTAACAGGAATTTGTTCCCTAAACAATCTAAACTTTATTATAAGTCATCCAAGTCACTCAGACTTTTATGTGATCCTAAAACTCAGTTTAGGGAAGACATAAAAAATGCAGATTTGGAGACTTTGGTAAGACTCTTTCTTTTCTCATAAAAAGTTTCCTATGCTTGCACATGATGTTGCAAAGACAATGGTCACTTTTACTCCATGACCGAAGATACATCTCAAGTTCACCCAACTGACATATATAAGTGGAATTAGTATTTTAAATTGGAAATAGTGCAAACTAATAGAAGGTGTGTTTGTGTGTGTGTGTCTGTGTGTGTGTGTGTTTCCCTAAGCCAGGGGTCTTCAAACTTGGCCCTTTTATGACTCGTGGACTTCAACTCCCAGAATTCCTCAGCCAGGCATGCTGGCTGAGGAATTCTGGGAGTTGAAGTCCACAAGTCATAAAAGGGCCAAGTTTGAAGAGCCCTGCCCTAAGCCTTCTATTCCTGAATTTTTCTGGAAGAGATTTGGATTTTAAAGAGTCAACTTTGTGCTCCTAAAACTGGTAAATATAGGTCAGTCACCCTGTGCAATTGTCCTCTTTGTGCTTCTGCAATGCCAACTCCACCCCCCCCCCCAAAAGTCAATTTATAGAGGCCAGTGTAGGGCATACCACTCTGCTCTTGATAACAATGCTAAGAATAGGAGTACACTCTTAAGCAAAGGATTCCTCCTGTTGAACCACATTGTTTTAAAATGGAGCAAAATTGAATATCATTAAACATCCCTTCGTTCCCAACAATGCTGTCATAACAGTAAGGAAGAAAGGTAACATTTGAAGCCAATTTGGGGGGATTAAAAGCTGCCTCCTTCCTTAGGGAAGACTACAAGCTTGCACCCTTGCTTGGCAGCCTGGCGTCGGGAGAGCACGTGCTCAGTAGGTGTTTAGATTCTTCCAGCCTTTCCTGGATGAGTCAGACAGCACTGTTAAGTTTGCAACTGCTGTGCCATGTCATATTGGATCTATTTCATTACCTACCTAGCTTATGGCAATCAATAAAATGAAAATGAATGTGAACTCATTAGCGAGCTTGCTATTTGCTCTTTGCAAAGCTGCAGTAGGCAGACCTTCCTGAAGTATAGAGGGGTTGTATTTATTATTTACCAGCTGGCATGGCAGAGTGCATTAAAATATTGTAAAAAGCATTTACAAATAGATTATGGGGAGGAAAGTGAATCGTAGCTTAATTGGAATCTGATCCTTTGACTTGCATATGCATAGTTGTAGAAAAGCAGACCAAGCCTCGGTTTCTAAACAAGGGGAAACGTGGTTTCCATGCTGGAACAATTTCTAAGGACCTACAGGTTTTCTCCTCTCTGTGACTGAACTACAATGTTTAAAAGGTACCAGTAGACCAGGGGTAGGCAACCTTGGCTCTTTTATGACTCGTGGACTTCAACTCCCAGAATTCCTGAGCCAGCATGGCTCAGCTTGGAAACTCTCCCTTTCCCTTCAGCATGGCTGGCTCAGGAATTCTGGGAGTTGAAGTCCCCGAGTCATAAAAGAGCCAAGGTTGCCTGCAATAGACTAACCAAGAAATTCAGAGGTGAATGTTTGAGCGCACTTCACCAAAGGCGGTCTCTCTAGAATATTACTGTGAGAGCAATTTAATCAATCCAAACTTCTTTCCCAAGTATTGCTAACCGTGGTCTGCACTCCAACTCCATTTAACAGCTTTTTAATTCAGTTAGCTGTTCAGTTGCAATAGAACCATTTCTTTATCACTCTGCATTGAGTAATAAAAGGTGCCAGGACATATGATAGCTTGACATCATTCCTTTGGGTTTAATTTTTTTTGTCAAGGGTTAGCAGGAGAAGCTCCCACATCTTCAATAACAGCCCCTGGAAGAGTCCATGGCTTTGAAGAAGGACCCTTATGCCTAAGAGTGCGAAACAAAATAGAAATGACACTGCTGTATTTAGCACTAGCTGCTGGCATTGAAAACTGTTCTCTGTAGTAAAAACAGCAGCAGCAGCAGTATTGTTGTTGTATTAGAGTGGGCGAAACTTTGCTATAAACTTCTTCTTTCTGGCAAGTTTATAAATTTGGATTTTTCACAGATGCCTCCTTCCCCCTCCCCAGTACAGCAAATTTGCTTCATTGAATTTGAGGGTTCTTTTCTTAGTTCTCACTCAATTTTATTAAAAGGTATAAGCTTTGGGTGGGTGGGTGGATGGGTGGGGGCTGGCAAAGTCAGGCATCCAGCACAAACATCTAGTGAAGGAGAAACATACATCTGTATACACTGTGCATACATCTGCTTGCGCAGCTGCTAGAGACAGAGAGATTTTCCTTGCAGATACGTACAGGACAGGAAGTGAATGGTGTGGGCAATGTCAGAAGGAGCAGTAAAAAGCTTTTATTGCTTTTGGCGGTGAATGAAATGGGGGCTAGTGGCGAAAGGCATAAATTAGGGTTATCAGTTATAGGGTGCAAAACACTGTACAGCCAGTAGATGGCAGGAAAGAGAGAATGTTCTAAGTCATTGCTGCCAACTAGTGGTTTTTCAGATTTTCTATTAGAAAGAGCGACATATTGTACTCTTGACAGTGTTATAAATAGCATAGCATGTGATGTATAATTCATGTCACAGCAGAGCCAGATATCTTTCAGTTTTAATTGTTTTTCAAGAACCAGCATTTTCCCCACCCCCAGAAATCACTTAGTACAACTTTTTTTGTATTTCTTTCAATATGTTGCTTTGCCCCGATTGCAGCTTCCATCGCTTCTCTGCTTTGGTCACCAGAAGATGCCACATCACCCTTGGATTGAGTATCCCAAAGAAGCATCATCATTGGGACTGCTGGATATCAGGAATTTGGATGTCACCGATATATCAGATGTAATATATAAAAAGCCTCCTGACATATTTATGTATTTCTTTACATGGTTAGTGATTTGCCAATTTTGCTTCTACGCCAATAGTTTCTGCTTATAAGTACCCACGAGTACAGGCAGCAGTTTGAGAGAAGATGAGTATAATGCCAAACCATTTTTAATTTAACTGTAGACAATCCTTTTCAGCTAGCAATCTCCAAGGATTACTGTATGTGGGTGTTGTATATTTTCTATTGTGGTGATATTAGCAGATGTGTTGACTTCTTTTTTCTTTATTCAGAACGTGTGTGAATTAAATATATGTTAAACTTCACATCGGGGAAAGATGTACAATCATTGAAGACAGGACAATAAAATGTAGGATTAGGAAGAAGCAGAGCGGCAAGGGCTTGTATTAGTGAGCACAAAAAGGGAAGGGGACTCTTTTGCTATGCTAACTACAGTTTGGTGTGGCTGGAAAGATCTCAGGATTTAGAACTAAACAGGATTTAGTATCCCGGGGCTTAAGACTATGCACAAAATGTTAGGGCTATCTGCCAATGCTAGCATTGGAACTATCAGAACAAACTCCTTCTGGACATTGAGATGCAGAAAAAAAAATTCACCATCAACAATGATCCTTCTTTCTTCAAGGGGGAGACAGTAGAGGGCCACGTCCAATACACCCTAAGGTTGTTCTTGCTTTTGATGAGAAGAATGAATTGCAATGTCATTTGGTTGGTATTTATGGCATGAAGACTGCCAAGGGATGGTCTTAGGGTCTTAAGTCTTGATCTTAGGGCAAGAAAAACAACATTTACTTCAAATCAATAGGGGGGAATGGTCAATTTTCAATGGCAGAGCAATGTGCTTTAAAAAAAAAAAAATCTGTGTGCAAAACATTCCAGGTTCAACCATTTCTGCTTATGGGCTATCAGAAAATGGATTAATGGGAGAGATGCTAGAGAGTGTAACTGGTCAGAATTGTCATCATTTGGCTAGGTCAACCGATGACCTTCCAAGGTTTGTAAATCATTGCAATGTTTCTAAATGATGCAAACTCTTAATGCATATGAGTTAGGCCATTATCACATTGCTGACTGCCAAGCTTGGTTGTATACAAACAGAAAAGCAAAATATATTTTCACTCTTTTAGTGAAAATCAGGGAGAGCTTTTTTTTTTTTTTTAAAAAAAAATGCATGTCCTTCACTATCTACCTGATGGTTTTCCTGTAATGCTGTAGTACCACTATTAGTATTGTCTTTGGATGTATATGGCTGATAAGTTTCTGGATAGTTCCTGTATCCAGAATTCAGGGGAATATATGTGGTCTCCAAACACATCACCCCATAAAAGCAGGTTTCTCCCCATGCAAAGTCATCGTACGCCATTTCCAACAAAGGAGAGTTCCTTTTTGGTTATTTCTGCTGAACACAGAAAAAGGAAATTGACTGACCTCGCAGTGTAAGGGGCCAGACAGTATTCACCAGAGAGGCAGCAAAGATAGTCAGGTAAAATGATCCTCTTCTGTGCATGATGCAAAAAAAAGAAAACAAGAGCCATAAAAATCAGCAAGCCCACAATTAGCAACACTTGTGCAAGAGTTTCGGTCAGGCTGTGATAGGAGCTTAGAATGAACATGGCATCATTTCTGCTAATGGTCATTTTTTTTTGGATCAAATCTGTGGGCACATCCTTCTGCTGATAACAGTTTGCAGAATTAGAGACTGGGGCCTCTTTTCAGTTTTTCTCAAAATAAAATAAAATAAACCCCATTCCCCCTTGATTGTGTCATGGTGACAGCACAGTTCCAATGAGACTCCTCTAAGATGAATATTGAGACTGATGCATTATGTTATTTGATGTTTTTCTGCTGAGTAGAGTACTTTTTAAAAAATATTGCTATCACACAATCTGCAGCGTCTGGTTGTCTAATTTCAACTTGTTAGCCAATTCTTCCACCACCCACCTTTATTTGGATCATGAACTTATTAAGAGCAATGAAACTGCTTTATTAGGTCACGATCATTCACTTTAGTACTGTGTATACTGACGCTAACCATGATGGTGTATCCAATTCAAAGGGTATAATAGGAAATTAAACATTTCTGTGACTTTTCATACTAGATATCCTGCTATTGTCTTTTTACATAGCAAATGAATTTTTACTTCTCTTTTCTAAAACATGGGAAGATGTAGTGGGACAAGGGAATGGTCTTGAGGGACAGGAAGAAAATCTGCTATCAAGACAACAGTCAGATAAAAGAAACCCAAGTCTGGGACAAAAAGAAAAAAAAATGTCTCAGAGGAACCCCTATCTTATTCTCATGAATTTAAATGGAGTGTATTCAAATTTGCAAGATTCTTTTATTCTCGGTATTATCTTAATTATTTATAATAAGACCAATATTGGGCTATCTTGAAGGGCTGACATAAGGCCATCTTATTGGACCAGTGGGCATATTTAATGTTCTGAGAACATATTATGAGTGATTGAAGAAAACAGCCGCCATGTAGAAGAATTGGACAATTCACAAAATGGCTGCTGTAATGGACTTGGCTAGTCATAAAACACACAGTTATCCAAAGAATCCAGTGAAGTTGCTTCTCCTCACTCCCTTAAGTCTCTCAAGGTGCTGTTGACCACCCTCCTACTTTTTTGGGGTCTTTTGTTCTGGATAAGTGGGCAAGCCTCAAAACCAGTGTTTCTCAATCTTGGCAACTTTAAGATGAGTGGATTTTAAGAACTGAAGTCCACCAATTCCTCAGTTGTCAAGGTTAGAAACACTGATGTAAACTATTTTGTTGTTGTTAAGAGAAGCAGTTGAGGGTCCAGATGCTTCCTTGTAAACAATTGTCATTCAAGAGAATGCTGTGCTATGGAAAGGTATCAGTATTTCTGTTTGATTTCCCTGTTAGGATTTGGAGGTGACTGTTCTTCTTTTTTTTCTTCTTAGTCAAATTTAATTGTAGGGCTTACATGACAGTTCTCCTGGGCTTCCTGCTTCATAAACCCTTGAAGATGCCATTTTTACTTTTCAGTTATTGCTGGAACAAGTGCTGGAGCAGCAGTTTGGTGGCTCCCCATAGCCCCGGGGCTTCAAGTTGATTCTAATCTGACCCTAATTTGACCCTAATCTAAGGGAAAGAAGAACCATGTGCAGCATTGGACTGGGTTTGATCTTTGTTTGGGGACCTGTATCATACTATAGAAATCGAAGAAACAAACAGATAACTAAAATACAGATTTATTTGCCCTTTTCAGGATCTCTTTCTCTCTTTCCCCCATCTTTAAAAACTTTGTGTGGTTCCAATCAATTGATACAAGTTTTGTGCAAAACAACCCTGGGTAACTTTTTAAGTGTCCAATTGAGCTAAAGTTCATGGCCCTTAGTCCCCGCTCTTTAACACAGGCATGGATAGCCTGCAGCATTGTCCCACTCCATTTCCCTCTGAGCAGCATACATCTTAATAGCTTTCCCTGTTAATCACCATCGGCTTCCAATCAAACACCTAGGTGTCACTTATGCTGCCTTTTTTTTTTTTTTTACCTTTCCTCTTTCTCTTTCCAGCTCTTTGTCATGCTCCCTTTTTTTTTTTTCCAAGCCAGCATCCCAAAATGTCACTCGGAGGTCTTAGGATATTTATGTTATCACATCTAGGAGCACCTCGTCCGTTTGCCACTGTTACTATTTAATCAGTTGGGAATACGACTCTCTCCGAGTTGGCAATTCTCCTGCCTGCTGGACCTCTTTTTTGATATCTTTAAAATTCTATCTCATTACGTTCCGCATATTTGACCTTGCCTCTTGATCTTTGTCCTATTGTGGTTTGCGTTGAGACAGCTGCATTTTAATCTGATGTTATGTCACAGTGGGCCATCTCCTCGCCACACAATCATCTGCATAAACTGACTTTCTTCTGGCCAGCAGCTCGTCCTAATTCCAGGGAGGCCACCTGCCTTCGACTCATTCCTCGGCATCAAGATCCGGGCTGTGGAAAATAATGGGACAAAATGTGTCTAAGACTCTCAAAGAGACTTGCATTTATTTCGGCGGAGTGAGAGTTTTGCCCGGAGGGTCTTGGTTTTATCCCAAGTTAGACTGATTTCTAGCACTTTCGCCCTTTGATTGACTTCTTTCATTCTGTTTCCATTTCAGCAATAACTAAGTGAGTGAGTGACTGAGTCTCCCAGTCTCCTCATTCCTTTACTCAGTTCATTAGCACTCAAAGGAAAAAGGTTAGGGGAAAAACACAGATTAAGCCTTGATGCTTGCAATATAATTCTATTTCTCTTTACTTTTTTTGTTCTATATCTATACCCTATGAGTGACCTCCATTCCCCTTCGTAGTATTTTGCTCAACTTTCCCCAGTTACAACAGAGTGGCTGTTCTTATCCTACAGAAGAAGAAGAAACTTTCCCATCACAGTGGCTCTTTTTATCAAAAGCATGCCAGGCAGTAATGAATTTTGCTTATACATTTTCCCATGGAAAGCTGTTTTTGCTATTATTATATCTGCAAGGTAAAGAATTGCTGACAATTTAGGTTCAAAGCCCTCTAATTCTGCCATTGGTTTGGCTTGGAAATGTGCATCTTTGTTTCTCTTTGATAAAGGAAATTTTTTTCCCTAGTCAAATTTAAAATGCCCCCCTCCCCCCACCCGACTTGATTCACACAAAACCCTCTGGTTTGCTTTCTTTGGATTTTGTAGAGTGGCCCTTCCAAATCTCATTGTGAAGCCCCCAGTTCTGCCAACGCACGTTAAAGAGATCCAGCTTCTCCTTCCTTTAGAAATAAGAGTTGTGGATTTGATTGGTTTTGAGCAGGGGTCTTCAAACGTGGCAACTTTAAGACTTGTGGACTTTAACTCCCAGAATTTCTTAGCCAGCCAGGACTGGCTGAGGAATTCTGGGAGTTGAAGTCCACAAGTCTTAAAGTTGCCAAGTTTGAAGACCCCTGGTTTTGAGTATATGAAAGTGGGAATGTGTGTGCGCGTGGGTGTGTATGCAGTCAGTGTGAGCAGGAGCTAATAGGATGCAGGCCTGTCTGTGTTCCTCTTTCTGTAACAATGCCATCCATGGAGTTGAGGTTTTGTTCTCTTTGCAGTTGCACTTGGCTGATCTTTCTTCAGGTGCTGGTCCTACCTAGTGTACCTATTGTTAGCATTTGGCATAAAAGTCAATTACAGCCATTTAGGTCCTCCGCTCCTGCTTTAAATCACCCTTAATCACTCAGAGTTTCCATATAGTTAATGTTGAGCTCCTGGAGGAAAGGTAGGACATAAATCTAGTCAGTCAATTATTAAAAGCAGGGCAAACATGTTTTAAGCCTGTACAATAGGCTTCTTTGCTCAGAAGCCCTCTGTATGGGCTGTCATGACTTACAAGAGCGCTAAATCCTTGTGCTTTATTTCGTCGCTTGTTTATTTCAAACACATATTTCCAGTCTCTTGCAAACAGTCTTTCTTAGCTGATAAAATATAAGCAACAGGAGAAAAAAAATAGAAAGTTAAACACCTTCCTTCTCCCTTTCTTTCAACATCTTTATTGGTTTAAGTAGGTTTTCAAAATGACTCTGCAAAGTAAAGACGCCTCACTTAAGCTGACAAGCTGTAAAAATATATGCTCTCAACATTTTCCTTGGTATCAATTTTTCACAAGAAGGGCCCAAAGCATTAGAAGTTAGATGCCAAAATCCCAGTCAAATATCTGCATGAATATTCTCATTCTCTCTCTCTCTCTCTTTGTGTGTGTGTGTGCCTGTACGTGTACCAAGTTTTCTTTTAAAATAAGACACTGATATTCCAGCTATTCTTTCTTCATTTGACTAATGAGCCTTCTGTTACCTTCATGCACTGAAGACAGAGGCTCTTCAACTGCTTATTAAAAAGGTCGGTCTGGCTGACGGACTGGTATGTTAATGATTGAAAGTCATCTTTAGGGAGATGTGGCCAGGAAGAAATGACTCAAATATTAAATCTCTATTCAGGTTTTAATTTATCTTTATCACCACCATGTTGTCATTATTATTATTATTGGGAATAATATTTTTGGGTGGGGGGGGAGGGAACATCCACAAAGTTTTCTTTCTAGAAGGTGCCACTTTTGTGTCTCCAAAGAACACAACTAGGATAACAATGTACGAACACATGGTACGGAAATACATTATTTGTTATTCTTGAAAGGGGCGAACAAACACTGATTTTTTCCCCCAATACGAGCATATTTTAAAAAAATGTGCAATTTTGCAGCCCTCTCTAATGTGCTTTTTCAAGACCATTCTGTATATGTATTCTGTTAACAAAAGAGGGACCCCATAATTGTTTGACACAGCAAATTAGTATATTTTATTGGATATAACTTAATTTAGTTCTGGTTATTAGAGCCTTTAATGCAAAGACAAGCCTTATTTAGGAACATCTGATAAAAGGATTACAGGCATTAAATTGTTAAATCATGTGAATACATCCTTAATGGCACAAACAGAGATTTATTATGATAATGATCTATTTCTTTAGTGGCAAGTGAAACATTTCCACACTTGTGCATTCAGCTCAGATAACCACAGAAGAATTCAGTTAAAATGCATTTAATCTGGAAACTTGGAAACAGTAATGAGCCAGAATCATGCTCTCTGCTGAACACCAGGCTTGGCATCTATCAACATTCTAACCTGAGAATTTCCCACATATTTTGGTCTGCTTTTGCTACCTTAATCATCTCAGTATGTAGCCCCCACTACATCATGAGCAAGTTCTTTAACTGAAGCATGTGGCAACCATTAGGGTAACGTTAAAACAACCATAGGACATATGAAATGGGCAGAGTTCATCTTTCTCACAGCTTTCACACTTTTATTTATTTACATTACACATTTCAGAACATGTTTGCAATAAGTTAAACCACTCAGACTATACAGCCGACACTGACTGTCAAGCTGTCTCCAGAGTTCCAGGAGGCAGAAGTTTCCCAAACGGGTATGAAGAGGCTGGGGATTAAATCCGAAACTTTCTTCACCTTCACTTTCAGCATCTGCAGGTAGGACCAAAAATCTCGTAATACTGGTGGCAGCAGCGCAATCAAAGCTTTCCTTTGCACCTGCAGGCAACGCGAAAGCACAGACAAGAGAGCAGAAGCTTCCAAATGCAGGCTGCCACAACCACCATCTTGGAGGTTTTCCCCCCCTGTTCTTCCCCACCTTCCATGGAAATGCTAGCAGAAGTGTGATTTGGATATTTGCCCACCACATGCACAAAATGCCACCCCAGGCTAGCTAGCAGTTGTTTTGACAAGACTTTGCTTTATAGGGCCGTCTCAAGAAGCCACTTGGATTGAAGTGAAGTGCCCCTTCACATGGAGACAGGGACTTACTCCTACTGCACCCTTATTCAGGTTTTTGCTTTGGCTGTGACAATCTTCAGACCATGATGAAAGGGCCCCCCTTGTGCCCCTCCAGGCACACAGAGCAACCCAAAGGATGCCTATGCTATATGGGGAACACCATTATGCCTATGAACTCATTCTACCATCTTCCACTATCAGTCTCAGAGGAAAAGGGACCAATCTATCCAATGCACCCTATGGAAATCGGCATCTGCATTTTGGAGGGTTATGTAATGCAGAGGGTCTAAACGGGGCTCAGAAATTAAATTTAGTTATCGTAGAATTGAGAGCCCACCAGAGCATAGTGGGGCAGAAGCAAGTGTTGCCCATCAAATGACATGGTTGTGCCCATGCTGTCACCTGGTGTCAATCTTGACTCAGAAAATATTTCATGTTTTTGCTAATGAAAAAGAGTCTTGTGTCTAGGCATACAGAATAATCAATTGTGTGATGAAAGACTAATGAAACAAGCAATGAGATTTGAGAAGAGACCAAATCAAGTTGGATTAGGTTGAATACTCCTGACATCCAAACACAATTACATCTGGGAGTGAAGGTTTGTTCTCTGAACTTGTGGGTTGGTTTCCGAATGTTTCGTTACTAGGCTAGGTAACAACTTCAGCAGAGTTTAGGGGATGTCAGTGTCAGTGTTCTGGTTATAAGGGCTTTGTGTGGTCAGTGGTCTTGTGATGGGTCAGGTATGAGTCATCAGTGAGAGTCTTGTGATGGGGAGATTACATCAGCTGAGGGTCATTGGGAGGTGAAGTGCTGGTTGGGGGAGCTGGTTGGGTTGGTTGAGGGTCGGTGTTGTCTCTAGTTGGCTGTGTGGTTGATTTGGCTTCTGAGGGGTTCATAGGCTGGTTGTGGGTCAACGTGTCTGTTGATGGAATTGCTTGTGGAGTGCCAGGCTTTGATGAACTCATGAGCATGGCGGGTGGTAGTGTGGCCAATGATTTTTTTATTGCTCCAATCGAACTGGTACTGTTTGGTATCGGTGTGGATTAAGATTAAAGATTTGGGATTGTGGCATTTCACTGCCAGCCGGTGTTTGTGGATCCTGTTTTTTAATTGATGTGATGTTTGCCCAGGTAGAATGGGTTGCAATTGTTACAGTTGTGGATTACATTGTTTCTTTCATCCTTCTGTATCTTGTTTTTGGTTCTGGATAATTCCTGGCGGAGCATGGCTGTGGGTTTGTGGTCTATTGCTATTCCTAGGTGTTGGAGAATTCTGGCTGCCATTTCCAACACCCCTTTTGTGTAGGGTAGGGTTAGTTTTTGCATGGTGGTTGGCTGTGTGGTGTGTTGGAATATGAAGTTTTTTGGATAGCCGTTACAGAGAAAGATGTCAAGAAGCTGTTTCTCTTCTGCTTTTCTTAGTATTGTGGTGCTGCAGTCCTGGCTCTTTTGAAAAGCGTCTAGACATAGCTTCTTTTGTGTGAGGCAGGGTGGTTGCTTGTGAAGCTGAGGATCTGGTCTCTGTGTTGTGGGTTTGTGGTAGATACAGGTTTTCAGTTCTCTGTTGTCTAGTCTCTGTCACTATTGCAAACAATTACATTTTTTGTAGCTAGTACATTAGTTTTTGAGAAGAATATTTTTACTTGCTTGGCTTTGTCACTAAAGCAACATTGTTTATGTTATGTGTGTAAACCTTTAAAATATTGAGGTACACACATGCACACACACACACACACACACACAGAGAGAGAGAGAGAGAGAGAGAGAGAGAGAGAGAGAGAGAGAGAGAGAGAGAGACAGAGACAGAGACAGAGACAGAGACAGAGACAGAGAGACAGAGAGACAGAGACAAAGAGACAAAGAGACAGAGACAGACAGACACACACAGAGACACTTTTATATGGTTTCTATTCTCTCTTTCTCCTTTCTGAAAATATTTTGGCAAAACTCAATTACAAGATTTGGAAAATTCATGAAGCCAATGAAAAGTGAAATAATAGGCAGGCTCTATTCTGAAACTAAGAAGAAAGCACAACTAAAATCCTGGTACTGGGTATTGGAATTTCTTTGAGAACAATATTTGTTGCTTGCAATACTTACACAACGTATAAATACGGAAGAGCTGTCAACCTGCAGGTTAGATCAGGAAACATTGCACTGAATCTATTCTGCATTTTGATTTCAAGAAAAAAAGAACCAATCTGGGCAAGGGCTGCCTATCAGGTGCTCACCTGGGTTGACACCAAGAGCAGCAGGAATGCAGAGGGAATTGTTTGGGAATTTTGGGGGGTTTGGCATCTAGCAGTCTAGAACTCTCCTTCTTTTGGTTTACATTCATTACACTTGGAATGTTCCGCTTGTGATAATTCTATGAAATGCTCTTCCAAGCTTTATATTCAAGAGGTCAATGCTTTTTGCCTATTAGGCAGCAATAAAGGGCAAATCCAAGATTGTGCTGCTAACTGCTTCTGAGATGGAAGTTGGAAGGTGTTGAGGTATCTATCAGTCTTTAATTGTACTGTGGCAACTCTCTCTTTTTTAAATATGTATGCTTGAGTATAATTGAAGTCTTCAATATCATAGAGACAGTTATGGGGGAAGCTTCAAAGAATACCTTTAAGAGCCCCAAAGAGCGGGGATTGGTATATTTATTTTTACAGCTAAACATCAGAAGACTTTAATTAAGCCGTCTCTGGGTGCAACAGAGCTTAATTAGCAGGTGGATTTTCTAAGCTCTCAAAACTAATTTCATAATGATATTATTCCCAGTGGTCTTGAGTGGATCCATTGAAAATTGTGTAGTTTTACGAAAGGGAACAATCACCATCTTACTTTCAATTACTGATGATATATTCTGAATTGCTTTCCAAGTTTGGAGAAAGCTACTTCATCTTTCACTGAGCTGTGGTGACGCAGTGGTTAGAATGCAGCATTGCAGGCTAACTCTGATGACTGCCGACTGCCAGCAGTTCGGCAGTTCGATCCTTACTGGCTCAAGGTTGACTCAGCCTTCTGTGGTTGGGGGCAATATGCTGACTGTAAAAACTGATTAAAGAGGGTGTAAAGCGCTATGAAGCACTATATAAGTCTAAGTGCTATTGCTGTTGTACCATTGAAGCCCTATTGACACACCATTCCTGGAGTGGTTCTCTATGATGTGTGTCTTGCTGTAAGGGCTACATGCTGAGATGTCACCAGCTTTTCATACTTTCTCATAAGAGAAGAGCTTGAAAGAATACTATAGCATGCAAAACCTTTGTTAGTTATCTTAAGTATTTACCAAAATAGATAACAATCCAGAAATGCTTTTGAAAAGAAGAGCTACAAATATAAGATTCCCATGGACTCAGGCAGAGCAATAACTATTTGGTATCTGATCCTGTAGAGAATAAGGAAGCTGATTTAAGATAAGATAAAATACGATGAGATAAGATAAGAAGATGAGATAAAAGAGCCAGTTTGGTGTAGTAGTTAAGGTGCTAGCCAAGAGGAGACTTTGAGTTCTAGTCCCACCTTAGGCATGAAAGCTAATTGGGTGACCTTGGGTCAATCACTCTCTCTCAGCCCAACCCACTTCAAAGGGTTGTTGTGTAGGAAATAGGAGGAGGAGAAAGTATTCTGTGTGTCTGCCACTTTGTGTTATTTCTAAAAAAAAGTAATATATGCGGGATAAAAAAAAAGGAAGATGATGATGGAGATATGCAGGTGCTGTTGCCTAAGCAGGAGAGGCTGAAACATTTTTAAGTCCAGAATGTCCAGATAGCATTTAGAAGCAGCTCAGACAGATACCTCCTTAATTCACAGGAGTAAAAGAGTATAGGAAGGGGGAGGGAGATACAGCAAAATCAGATTTGCAAGATTCTGTTTGATCACCAATCACAATAAAAGTAGTTTTAGTGTTCTTGGGGTGTTGATTTCCAGGTCTGATCTACTTAGTGGAAAATACATTAAAAGTTTTCAATGTCTGGGAACCTTCTTTGACATGTTCTATCCTACAGGGAAGTACCAAAGCTTGGTGGCTAAATATTTTCTTTGCCTGCAGATTATTGCTGGTTTAGTATTTATTACTGCTGGTATTTCCTGGGATAGCTGGAAAAGATACTGGTCTAAGTCTTAGAGCAGTGGTTCTCAACCTGTGGGTCGGGACCCCATTTGGGGTCAATCGACCATTTCACGGGGGTCGCCAAGCAAGGCTGTCCGCCATTTTTTTTGTCCGCCATTTTTTCCCCTTTTTCCTTACCTCCCTTGGGCTGGGCCAGCTGGTGGTCGGCCTGCTCTGTCTCTGCCGCTTGCCAGCTACGCCTCGGCTGGCACAGGGGGCGGAACCACACATGCGTGGCGCTCCCGGGCAGGGAAAGTCCTCGACTTATGACCGGTTGGGTAGTCCTCGACTTACGACCGGTTTAGTCCTCGACTTACGACCGGTTTAGTCCTCGACTTACGACTAGTTGGGGTCGCGGCATTAAAAAGGTTGAGAACCGCTGTCTTAGAGGGCCATTGCCAGTCAGGATAAGCAATATTGAACTAAGTGCACTGTTTATCTGACTTGATATGCATTTCCGAAGTTCCAATGCTGAGCAGTTCTTCAACCACCCTGCCTATTGAGGGTTTTGCTGAAAGAGGGAGGGGGAAACCAATGGTTCTCCAAATCTTGGTGCGTTCCAATTGACAGCCACCAAACCAACATGTAGAGAAGAAGAAGAGATGTTGGAAAGAGTAAGATCTGTCATGGCCCCCTCAGAAAGCTGATTCAGAGGAAGAGGAGGAGGAAGAGTTGGAGCTGGGACCCTCCGACAGGGAAGGCATGCCAGGGGCTGAGAAGGATGCTGTCCTGGGCCCCTCAGGCATTGGGGAAGGTGGTCGACCAGACGGAGAGCTGCCTGCCTGCACAGACACAGGGGAGGATCGGCTAATGACCAGCAAGGGTCCTGATAGGTAGCCGATCTCCTCTAACGAGGAACAGCTGCCTGCTCCACTGATCCAAGGGCAAGAAGAGTGGAGTGTAGGCAAGCCCAGGGAAGGGCTGCAAGGTTACTTGGGAGGAGGTCACCCCACCCCTCCTCACAAGGAACACCTGGAGGGGAATAACTTAAGGAGAAGCCATGGGGAGTTAAGTCTTTACCAGGAACAATTGTTTGCTTTGGTTTATACTCCCCTGGTTTTTACTCATGCTTGTTGCTGTTTGCCTTGCCTCGCTTTGAAGATTGCTCTTCGCATTTTGTTTTGGACCTCACCCTTCTCTTGTGGCCTATGTTTGACCTTTGCTTCACTGAGGCTTTGGAACTGCTTCTTTTCTGGGACCTGTTTCTTGTCCTGAGGGCTGCCCTGGTCTTGTGCCTGGACCCTGCCTGGTGGATGGGACTTGGAACCCTTGGCCTTGCCCTGTGAGCGTGCTCCTTCTCTGGGGGCTTTTGGTGTACTTTAGGAGCTGTTGTTTGGGGGACTGAGGGTGGCTGCCTTCAAGGTAGCGTGAGGGTGGAGCCTTACTGGTCGTTGGAGGGCCATTGGCTGGAACTTTGTTTAAGAGAAATAAAGAAGTCTTTAGAGGCCTGCCTTGCCTTGACCACCTGGGTCAGTGATGGCGAACCTTTTTAGAGACCAAGTGCCCAAACTGGCCATTTGGGTGGGCGTGGCCCATTGGGTGGGTGTGGCTGCGGTGGTAATGGCAGACTGGGTGGGACTAAAAAGTTCAATCAATCAATTCCAACTTTGTGAGATCTTTTCTTTCCCACGAGAAGTTGAAATTGATTGATTGAATGAACCTTTTTTTTTTTTACACGGCATCAGAGGCCTAAAGCGAAAAGGTTTTATAAAACCCAGCTGAAGGCCNTGGCCCATTGGGTGGGTGTGGCTGCGGTGGTAATGGCAGACTGGGTGGGACTAAAAAGTTCAATCAATCAATTCCAACTTTGTGAGATCTTTTCTTTCCCACGAGAAGTTGAAATTGATTGATTGAATGAACCTTTTTTTTTTTTACACGGCATCAGAGGCCTAAAGCGAAAAGGTTTTATAAAACCCAGCTGAAGGCCTAGGACTGGGGCGACGCTGCGCGTGCCCACAGAGAGGGCTCTGCGTGCCACCTGTGGCACGCGTGCCATAGGTTCGCCACTACAGACCTGGATGATAACAAGATCCAGGAACATCTGCAAGGGCCCTAGTCCTACATCCCTGTGGCAAGTGATATTTATGATGCAGCTTTTAGTTCAACAATACTTATAAAGGTATATATTTCATCTCCCCCATCTCCCAGATAATAACAATATAGTTATCTGTCCACGAATAAGAAAGAAGAAACCATCATTGATATCAAAAAGCCCACTCCAATAAAAATATCAAAAATCCTTCCCCCCAAAACCCCACCCCCCATTACATCCTAGGATCTGAAGAATCTCCAAAGGAAAAGAAAGATGGCTCAGCCGTCAAGCATGTATTGAGAGTACATTTTTCCCCTTCTTTTTTTGTTTGAAAGGCAGTTGTGTTTGATTAAAATGTCCCATTTAATTTGAAGACATGCAACTTGTAAAATTATATTTAAATTAGAAGCGTGGAAATGACAGCCATGTGTGTGAGTGCCTGCACACACATTTGTATGTGCTAATTTTTTTTAAAAAAAAACCTAGATTATTGTGTCAACGATGTACTTCCACGGATATTGTTAATGTTTTCTTCTTAATGCCATCTCATTATATTTTAATGGCATGGATTGTGATATCTCACTTGTATCTTGAAGCTGGTGATCGCCCAAAGGTTTTATACAAATATATAACCTCTTGCTGCTATACTTTGCCACTAGATATTGTACTTGAGTAGCAGCTTTGCAAATCCCTCCTCACAAAAGATTAAAAACATCCTCCTATTACATCTGGAGATTTCTTTTTGTTAGTCAAAGGCATGAATATATTTAGAAGGGGGAATGTATATCATTTCTTTATGCCTTAAACCAGAAAGCTACCTTGATTCCTATTAAAAATAAGAATATTTAATGTTGTCGCTTCTTCCGTGGCACTTCTTTTTTTTTTGATACTGTGATGAAGAACAAAAAAGGCTTTTCAGAGAACATATAAAACAAAAAAACCGTGTTTGAAGTATTATAATAAAACAACCTTCTTCTTTTAATGCTAAGTCCCTTTTTAATGAAGATCCTCTGGCAGCTCTTGAATGTATAACTAGTTTATATCATGGGATGAAGCTGTCTGTTCTGATGATTGACATGAGCCCACATTACAATGTGATTCGGAAAATTAGTCCATGGAGGTCCTTTTCAGGTACCTCTCAGAGTGAAAGCTGTCCTCCAAATGCAGTGGAGCCTTTTTAACCCCACTCATTTGTATTCTAATCTGGGAGTGATGTCCTGCTTTTTAAATAAATCAGGCATTCAGGCAGGCACCCCCCTTGACACATTACTTAACCAAAGGATTCAAATGAGATTCAGGAAACATGCAGGAGAGCACAAAGGAATCGGAATAGGCACAATTAATAATCACCTTGTTAATTCATTTTTAATGCAGGGAGGTTTACTGGAAATTTTGCATTCAGCCCAATAGCGTAAGGAATTGCTATCCATCCCCATTGTTCTGCCCCCCCCAAATAAGATCTGTTTCCATAAATAACCATCCTACCTAGTCTTTGTGTCTGTGTGGGTCTGTGTGTATTATGGTTCTAGTCTTGTTAGGTACATAAAGGACTGCAATTATCATTGTCGGAAACAAAGGGAGGAAAAATAGACAATGTCTGAAAGTACAGATTAGAGGAAGGATGGTTGGCTGCTCTGATACTTCATCTTTCTCCTGTCTGCATTGCAAGAATAATGTATTGTGTAGCTTTGTCTTCCATGTTCAGCAATGCCAGAGTAATGAAACGGTTCCTGAACACAGCACAACTACTTTCCAGATCTCTTGTAGAGATCTGCTGAGGACAACACATTAGGTGTTTAAATACCTCCTTCACTTGCTGAACCTTAGCAGGAAACAATTGGCAGTCAAAGATTAAAATTGGTAATTCTCCAAAAGTCTCAAGTTCAGCTCCCACAGCCCTTGCGAAAGGTGTAGCCGTCCTGACATGTTTAAAATGACAGGAGAGAAAATTAGGAAACTCCAGGAGAAAAGCCACATTCGTTATTTTCAACTGAGTTGATTGGTTGAAAGTAAAATTAAACCATGTTTACTTTTGGGTTGGTTTTTTTTCTGGCTCTGCTCGTGTCTTTGTTCTTCTACTTATTGGAATTGTTTTGCTGAGTTGCTGGACAAAAAAAAAAACCCCAACCTTGTGTTTTCTGCTTTGCAGATGACTTATTTGCACCTGTAATTATCCAGTGTACTAGTTCAGTCTTTCCCAGTCTGTTGGATTCCAGATGTTTTGACCTCCAGTTCTCAGAAGAAGCTATGCTGGTTGGGAATTCTGGGAAATGAGACTGAAGACATCTGAGCTGAGGAAAGCTATTCTTACCTAGTAATAATAAATGATAGGTTTAAAATAGCCAAGAGTTTCCTTCTAGAGTTTCACAAAACATACACAAAAATAAGATACATCCATCCATCCATACAAACACATACCCACTAACTTACTTTGAAAATGCTTGTGTTGGTAATGAAGAGTATAGATGGCACCTTTCCAGATAGCCAAGTTAAAGTGCTATCCACAAGTGGCTGAGCTGGCAGAAAACATCCCTGCATAAACTAGATTGCCCCAGAAGCATCTGTTGAGTCTAGCCCCGCTCTGTGCCTGTCATCTGTCACTGTAACTATTTCTTCACATGAGTCTAGCACTCTTCTAAAAGAGCACTAAAAAAAAAAAAAAAGCCAAAGGAGTCCCTGCGGATTTTATTCCACTAGTCATTGTCAACTCTAGGGTGTGGTGCTCATCTCCATTTCAAGGTCATTGAGCCAATGCTGTCCGAAGACATTTCCATGTTTACGTGGCGAGCATGATGCTGCAGAGCACTGTTACCTTCCCACAAGCGGTACCTATTTATCTACTTGCATTTGTATGTTTTCAAACTGTTACTGTAGGTTGTCAGGAGCTGGTGCGAGGACGGGAGCTTACACGTGGAGCTCAGATCTCGAATCTGGGCTGCCGGCTTTCCAGCTAACAAGCCCAGCGTCTTAACTGCTGATCTACCATGCTGCCCTAAAGAGCACTAAACCAATGTTAAAATAAAGTCCAGCTGACAGATAAAAGGGAGTAATAAGGTAAGAGGGAATAATGGTGATTGAATAAGTTTTGTCCTTGGCCGCTGTAGGGATAAATAGTGCTGGCATTAGGTAACCAAAAAGCCCACTTCCACACGTGTGTAATCAATGGACAGCCAGGCAGAACATGCAATTGTGAGTGACCCAAAAATAGCAACTGTCATCACTGGCAACTAGCATCATCCAGGTGGAATGGAATAAGCAAATGAAACTGTCTCTTCTTCCAAGCAAATAGTGTACCCAAAGCCATGGGAATTGCAGCTTCATGATACTAATCTTGGGAGCACTGACCAGCAAGGATGACAACAGAAGTCTTCACGTGTGAATCCTCAGAAATAATAAAAGTAATAAAAATTTTTTTAACAATTGTCCCCAGAAGCCGCATTAAACCTGTAAGGCACCCAATAGCAACAAAGCTGGCCACGTGTAACTGCAGAAGCCAAGTCTCTCTCTCCAGTTAAATTGACCTTCTGTCAGCACAGGACTAGTGCTCTTTCACAAGAGTGCCAAGTCTGTAAATTCTTACAACTGCTTTAGAAAGTGCTGATCAAACATTACATGGGCAGCTAGGGCTCCATAGGAGACTACTCTCTATTGCCACCAAAGCCAAAATTACCACAGAGGGCAGTGCCCAAGATCGACCATTCATGCCCACAGCAACCAAAGTGGCCAATAAGAGCTGGGTGGATTTCAGTCCTTGTATCAGGGATCAAATAATTAGTGAAATGGTGGAGGTCATAGCTATGCCAAAAATGGCGTTGGGAGAAGAGAAAACTGAAACTGAAGCAGCAGAGCTGGCTTTAGGCAGTCTCGGGTGTCAATTGAGGGATTGACATGAAGGCAACATCAAGAGGACACATCAGAAAACAGAGGTTGCCATCTCACGTTAGTGTCATGGTTAGGTACAGTGAGAAAGAGCCCATGAAGGTATAAACACTGCCAAGAACATCAGAAGTTGCTTCTTTATCATTTCTTTTCCCTGTCTTTTTTTCTATTTCCTTTTCTATTTCCTTTTTTCCACTATTTACTAGTTTTCTTTATTATCTTTATTAGAAAGAAGATGGGGGAAGAAGAAAGGAAGGAAAAAGGGAAAGAAGGAAGAAAGAAAGGATACAGAATAGCTTGATGTGATCTCAGTGTTTTTTGTTGATAGCGATCCTATATGACACAACTCCTCTCTTAGTAACTTCTTTGCTACTTTTCCCAGATGATGTAAGGAATTTCCAAGTTAGTCTCAGCTCTTTTAGCTCCTGTGGATGACCAGAACATACTCTGGAGATTTCTGCAGAACATCTACATTATGCATGAAGAAAAGGCCTCCCTAGGGTGGTATTTGGGCACCCTTGTTTCTTTCTTGGGCTCTTCCCAAGCTTTGGTTGTTCATTTTGGACTAGTTAATGACTCTTTTCCTAATTGCCCTCCTAGTGCTATTTATTTGGCCCAACTGAGGCTGTTAGTTGTTGCACAGATACACAAACCGTATTCATTTATGAGTATATTTGGCCTGACAAAAGTATCAAACCAATATACACTCCAAATTTCTCCTTTCTTCCTCCGGGTTTATTTGCATAAATCTGTTTCTTGGCTAGAGAGCTGATCTCGTCAAGAGTTAATCCAGACCATCCTTTCTCCGACAGTTATGGAGATAGCTAGACTGGGTGTGTGCTAGACTCTCTTCCTTTGTGAGGCGAGATTTAAATGCTACATCAACAGGTCTAAACAGAGAAATCCAGAGAGAAGTCTTATGCAGGACACCCATAAATCTCCACTTACATTCCGGGCCTGCTTTCCATAGGATTAATCTCTTGCTATGCAAAATGGCCTTTGGAGAATCATGGGCTTCCTCTTAGCTTAGATTCTTGTGCCAGATGGTGGAAGATGCAGTGATACCTGTGGGAGAATCTTTGTAGCTGGTTGGCTTTCTTTCTCTTTGCTAGAGAAGTAAAAGTAGAATGTTTTCATGTTGTCTGTTTCCTTGTTTAAAGGCATGTGGGCATCCTGTAATGTGCTCCCTCATGCGCTGCTTATATGCCTCTCTAATTGAACTATTCTTGGTACTTAGGACAAGGATTTCATTTTTTGTTGCCCTGGCAAGCACATCTCCATATTTTCCTGATGAAGAAGTCATTTGGGGCTTTAATCCCTACATGTGTGTATCCCTTTTGCACTCCTGTGCCTTCGGTTAAGTAGAGACAGTAGCTGTAGGTCCCTTGATGACTAAAATGCCAAACCACACATGACACCCTCTCTGCACTCCCTATTAAAATTTTACAGGTCAAAAATCCAAATTACCCACTTAATAAAAATTGTTCTTCATCCTAACTGACAAGAGAGAACAGGTCAATCTTTGGAATAATGGCACAGTAATTAGAACCTTTGTAGTTGATAATGTGTGACTGTTAATCAATGTTTGGCTAATTAATCAATATTTTAATCATTAGACCTTTTAAATTTGTTTTAATGAGCATTTCCTCTAATTCCCCTGATTCTGTCACTTCCAGTGCTTCTGTTACTGCTATTAAATTGCAACAGAGAGCATTCATATGTGCAGATGATATTGTAGCATGGAAGATTTGTAGCGGAGTTGTAGGACGCCTCAATGGGGAGTTTTGATGAATGTGAATCGGCACAAAAGGAGGATCTGGTTTTGGATGCTTCCGACAATAGTAGAAACAGCAGGGAATTTCACACATGAACAAGGAGAAAATGGGAGGAAAAGGGGCTTGCCCAAAGTCAGATAGTATGGCTAGCTTTCGATGTAGGACATTTCTGATCATGCTTAAAATCTTTTTGCATCCAGAGGAAGTCTAGCAATGGTAAAATCTTCTCCCCCCCACCAATTCTCCAGTAAAAGGTGAATCTGAGTTCACTCAGAAGTCTTCCATACAGAAACCGTTTAGACTAAAGAAACAGCTTTCTCCTGGGAAGTAAAGTCAATAAGGAGGATTTTTGTTAAAAAAAAAAAAAAGTAAACTTATCAGGTTTTATATTTATAAGGGACGATGCCTTTAGCATTGCTGATTCTTTTCTTCTTCCTCTCCCAGCTTCAGCCTACTTTTGAAAATGAAGAAAGATATTGATGGGTGACAAGATTAATAATGAGCAGTCCAAGTTAAGGTAGAATTCAGAGATAGTGTTAGATTCAACTTGGTTTCTTCTCCCTCTCTAAATTTCTGCGCAACTGTTTTGCTATCGTACCTGCTTAAACCAACTAGTTATGCTTTTAGTTAGTCGTAACTATGTTAGTAATGTTAAGAACATTACACATGGTGTATTGCATGAGCAGGACCTGGAAATTTTGCTGGGACAGATCAAAAAGCTCAGATCATTCATATACCAAGGTCTTTTTAACTCATCTGTTGGTGTGCTTCTATTTTAATTTTCAGACATGTCCAGTGGTTTGCTTCCTGTGGTTTGCTATGCCTTCATCTGCAATTTTCTGCTCACGTTTTTTTTTTCCTGACAAAGACATGGATTTCAGCAGAATGTCGAACTTTGCTAGTATCTTGCCGCTAGGGATTTCTTTCTAGTCTCCTAAACTTTAACTTTCTCTCTCTCTCCTGTTGTTTGTCAATCTTTTCTACATCCTTAGATGGACTTTAGTGAGGGATTGGGATATAACTTGCTTGAGATATCTAGAAATCCATGTTTATGAGACTTTGGCTGATCCACTACTTTAGCTTGATCTACGAGACTCTCTAAATCAAGCCATTCAAAGAACATAAAAAAAAAAATCAAAACTCGAATTTCCAGATAATTCTAAATGGTACGGAGCTGGGTTTTGTCAGATCTGTAACAGAGTTTAAAACCTTTTAGCTTTGCTATTGCAATCTGCTACTTAACTGATTAGAGTGCTTGGATATATTAATCTTTTTTAAAACCAAAATTATATCTGAGCATCACATGCCAGGTCTGGTATGCACAGAATTCTTTGCTACAGAGAAAGCTGCTCTATTCTGTTCAATGTCAAAGTATTATCCACCTACACAATCTTGACTGCATTTGCCAAATATTGCAGGAAAAAAAAGAGTGTCTATGGACTCACAATTTGGTAACTTGTCTAATATAGTTCTTCAATACAGACAGCATATTTTGTCATTTTTATTTTCACTCATGGAACATACTTGGAATTGCTTTCTAAGATAATACAGCTTCATTGATTCACCCTCTTAGAATTGCTTGGTTTGCATTTTTTATGACTTTGAGTGGCATAAAAATCTTTCGGAACCGAATGCAGTATTTTTGTGGGTAGAACTCTGCTATATCCAATAGCTGCAATCCTAAAGGTACTCCATGAGACAATCCCACCAAAATCAATGGGTCAGGAAAAAAATGCCATTAGGATTACAGCCAATACCATGAAGAAATGAGACATAAATGCAGTGAAAGAAGACCCGTTTGCAACTAACATTTCTTGATTTATACAGAAGGTCAGGCAAGACAACTGACTGTAAAAGCTGAATGACTATTTTGTTTATGCGTTAGGCCCTGGATAGTCCTCAGCTAGGAACATGTCGCCTTAATGCTACTTAGGCTATTTATTTATTTTTGTTTAAACCATTTATTATTACTATTTATTTATTGAACTCTATTAGCCAACTCCAGTGGATGATGGGTGGTATTCAAAATTAGAAAAAAAGCATAAAAACAGCTAAAAGACAAATTCAAACAGATAATCCAGGCTACAATAATCTGATAAAGAACAAAATTGATAAAACAAAGCCAGGTTCAATGCTTTCTGGAACCGATGATAGTCCTAATCCTGCCTGACATGATATCTGGTGTCCATCAGGTGTTTTGGATCGCTCAGTGTTTGATCTCTCAATCAGTGTTTGAAGAATGAACTTTTTAGAACTTCATAAGGGGCTAATGGAGTTAAGATATTTAGATCTGCCTTCTAAATAATTGTTATGGTTTAATAATATCCAGTAGAGAGGGGTCTTCAAGAAGAAGAAATGCTAGCACATTGTTAGGCCAAGGAACCAAGCAGCAATAAAGACAGAATGTAATCTATTTGGATTTATTTCACTTATTTTAGGCTTTTAATATTGCCTTGAAAGAAGAGTTAGTTATAATACATTAATTTTATCATAATTCAATCCTATTTACTTATTTATT
>NW_015386890.1:76817-78521 GCF_001527695.2 Protobothrops mucrosquamatus
TAATATCCAGTAGAGAGGGGTCTTCAAGAAGAAGAAATGCTAGCACATTGTTAGGCCAAGGAACCAAGCAGCAATAAAGACAGAATGTAATCTATTTGGATTTATTTCACTTATTTTAGGCTTTTAATATTGCCTTGAAAGAAGAGTTAGTTATAATACATTAATTTTATCATAATTCAATCCTATTTACTTATTTATTCACTACACCCCCTGTTTTTATAGAGCTCATGCTGGTGTTCATTTTATTCTCACAACAACGCTGTAAGGTAGACCAGCCAAGATAAAATGACTGCTCCAAAGTCATCCAGTGAACTTCATGGTCCAGTGGAGAGCTGAACTGAGATGTCCCTAGGATCCAGATCTAAATCTTAGGTTATACTGAATGTGTCTTTGTATGACATATCACAAAATGAAAAAGTACCATTTTTCAAAACAGTATAATCTGAACGCTGGCATAGCCAGTTACTAATGAATGCCCCACAGAAGAATATTCCCCTAACGGTGTATGATAATGAAACCTAGATAATTTTGTCAAGCTTATGTGAAGTTAGTATTCATTGCTGCCTACAATAAATAACCCAGAAGACAATTTTAGAATAGTAAGTGCAGGGGGAGAGTGTGGCCTTGATGCAATCAAAGCTCTACCATTGGGGCCACCATCTTCCTTTTTTGATTCGCCCAGGTATGGATATCTCTGAATAAGTTGTTTGCCCTTTCCAATGATGGCAATGGTTGAGACCCAGGAAGGTGAATTTGGTTACTCTTCTTCCTTCTGTCCATTGCCATCAGAAACAGGGAGCAACAGGATTTTTTTGGTGATGGCTGTCAACTATAGGTTATGCACAAATCTAATAATTAAGGGTACCAGATGAAGGTATTTTTTGTTATGTGCCCTAGCATTTAGGAGTAGAAGGGGACAACTTTTTCAGCCTGGGAAGCACTCTTTTTCAAGTTGGGTTTATTTTTATTTTATTTTATTTCGGTGCCTTTTGTGGGCTGAGGGTATTCAGGTAAAAAGTAGCTGTTTAAAGCCTTGCAGATGCCTAATAATTGCATTGTTCACATTTCAAACATACCACACTACTGTAATGCTATCTAAAAATTCTGTGGGGCCATAAATCCAGTGTTCTCATCTCTTTACCTATTTCTCTGTTTGCCATTGATTTTGCTGTGGCTGGTTTCATTATTTTGTCAACTTATTTTTACCATTTGTATCCTTTTTTGTTACTTCGAATTATTTTAAGGTGCTCTAAGACTAGTGTCTCCATGATGAAGAGTAGCTTATTAAATCTTTGTAACAATTGAACAAATAATGCAAGAAAGGAAAGAGTTAAACTCAGAATGACAAGGAACTTTCAATGTGAGATTATTTCTGTTTTTTACTAACAGAACTTCTTTGCTATGGACACTGAAATTAATTAGGTTTGGGATAGTATCTACTTGTATTTAGCTCTTGCAATAACTATGGCCTAAAGAGACTCAGAAGATTCTTTTGATGAGACTTTTTCACTCACTAAAATTCTTTAATTCATTACATTTCATTAGTTCAGTAGTAAGGAACCAAAACAATATCATTTATTTTTATTACTACTGGGGGCTAAATCACTGTGATTTATTCAGCCAAACTGAAGCAATGACTGTTTAACTACTGTGATTGTCATGGATATATTTTTCTCTTAAATAAGACACTCAGATCACAGAATA
>NW_015386890.1:80144-84467 GCF_001527695.2 Protobothrops mucrosquamatus
TCTTCAGACAGTTAACTTTTTTATTCAGCAATTGACTTAACTAGATAAAAGGTTCTGAGCCATGATTCCACCAGATTTGAATCTTTAATGCGGGAAAAAAGAGAAATGTATATACAACGGAAGATTTCCCCTCTTAGTACAAAGAAATCAATGCATTTGAATAGGTCTGTGTTCCTCAACATAAACACTGTTTTATCTATTTTTACCCTGCTTTTATTATTTTTATAAATAACTTAAGGTGGCAAACATACCGAATACTCCTTCCGCCTCCTGTTTTCCCCACAACAACAACCTTGTGAGGTGGGTTAGGCTGAGAGAGAGAGTGATTGGCCCAAGATCACCCAGCTGACTTTCATGGCCTAAGGTAGGACTAGAACTCACAGTCTCCTGACTTCTAGCCTGATGCCTTCACCACTAGACCAAGTTAACTAGTTTCCAAGTTAACAGACGCTTTGCATCCTTGGTTGTTTGCTTGAAACTTGGCTGCCCTCTTGATGGCTTTGAGAGGCAGCTGAACTTTATTTACTTAATGATTCTCTCTAGGAACTGCTGGTTGACACCTTGACCTGGCTCTTTGGAGGTGTAAAATGTTTATAAGCACTCCACGGTTCTGAGGTGACTTTGGACATTTATATGATGTTCCACGCCTTTGAGGAGAGAGGTGCTCTTGCTGAAAAAGTTCCTGGTTGTCCAGAGTCCTTTGTTTAAAAACATCACAGCTCCCTTCAGCCAGAAAGAGTTGGAAAGAAATATGCAGGGGAGGTTGTCTTCAAATCAGGAGTGGTTTTTTCTCCAGGAGAAAAGAGAAGCCTTAGCCTATAATGCAAACTGGATGATGGAGATGATGGGCTGAAAAGAGAATACCTGACTGAGGTGAAGAATGGCTGTTTGAGTATTGGAATCCAAGATGGGTCTGTAGTGTGGCCATGCAGGAAAATTAGAAACACATTTACAGTAATAATGTCATATCCTAGAGCAGTGATGGCGAACCTTTTAGAGACCGAGTGCCCAAACTGCAACCCAAAAACCCACTTATTTATCGCAAAGTGCCAGGGCTGCATCAGCATTGTGGTGTCCTTGGGGGGGGGGTGGCCCACTGCATGGGCATGGCTGCAGTGGTCATGGCAGACTGGGTGAGTGTGGCCGGCGCCAGTCCGGCGCCATCTCCGGGGCATCCCTGGGGGGCCAACACCGCTTGCTTGCTCACTTCCTGCCCTGTCACTTCCAAACGCCATGTGCTCGCTACTCTGGCGAACTCTGCTGGGGCAGCGGCACACGTGCCCACAGAGAGGGCTCTGGGTGCCGCCTCTGGCACGTGTGCCATAGGTTCCCCACCACTGTCCTAGAGAATGCTGCATCTCCAGAATAATACAGAGGGGTTCCCTTAAAAGAAGATGTTCCATTCTTTTCAAGGATGTACAGTTCTCCAAATAAACCAACACAGGGGGATCAAAGGCCCATTCTTCTAGAATAGCATACAATCTACAATCAGGAAGATATTGTGGAATGGCTCAAATTTGATCAAGGTGGAAGGCAGAGTCCTCACAATAAATCAACAGATCATCTAACTGCACAATAACAATGTATCCCAAAAGCATGGTTCATAAAACTTTGGGAGCTTATTGGAACTTTAACCAATCCTAAGGTCTTTTACTGTGTATTTTCAAACACGGTTAAAAATGCATAACTGTCTTTCATGTGAATCAGATTGTAAGCTCTCTTCCCACACCCCCTCAGATACAGTTACATTGTTATTATTATGGAGGTATTGCAGGTATTGCAAGAGTTGAGAAATGAGAAGAAGCTACTTAATGATCCCTTAATGTCACGAGGCAACCGGACTTTCTTGTTTTTCTTTGAAGATGTTTCGCTTCTCATCCAAGAAGCTTCCTGACATCTGACTGGATGGTGGGGAATGGAAGGATTTGATCCCTTAATTGGTTACAGATTTTTAAGAGGTGGTATATATAGGGAGCCATCCTTTTGACAAAAAGGGGTGGAGCACGAGAGGGGAGAAAGAGGAGTAACATATAAATCCAACAAACAGTCAACCCAACAATAAAAGCAGTGTTCAATATGAAAGCTAAGCTAATGCCAGAAGGAGAAATTTCAAAGATGTGCCATAAAGGCAACATGAGAGGAAGGACGCTCAGAGGTCTGGGACTAGATTCTGGTTTCATTTTTAAGCTGAAATAACCCATGAAGGTATTCTTCCATTGGAAGATCTTGGTGGGTTTGGCATTCTTAATACTTTTCTTATAATGGCACAGCTACCGTGTTCTGAGAATGCTGCAGAGAACCAAAGGAAGAAGCAACAAATACTTGTGCTTCAAAAAACCATGTTGACACACCTGTATTAAGAAGAGCTTTTCATCTTCTATGTTAAAAAAGCACAAGGAGAGCTCTCTGTTTTTATGATGAACAGGAAGATCTTGAGAGGCATTCAGTGTTTTGACAGATTGAGTATGCACTCTTGTTTTTACCTGTAGAGTGGACTTTGGAGTGCATCTAACAACCAATAAGTTACCAAAATTGTGCGGGATTGAAGAATTACTGTGGATAATGATCTACTTTTTTTTTTCTCCAAACATTACTAGAACAAAAAGGTAACTTTTATCTAGCAAAAAGCGTTTTTTCTTTAAAAAATTGCATTGGGCAGCAAAAAAAAATGCTTTACAAAGCTATACAATTTTATTATGAATGGTATGTTAGTTTTGTTTGAAAAGTACTCATATTTTTGAGAATAAATTTAAAATCCTGAGGACAAAACATTTATGGATCTCAACTTTTTCAGATTCTGTTGTTTTCACATATTTCTCCAAATGCTAATAAAATATAAACACGGTGTTATGTCTGTTCCAGTACCATATTAGAAATTTAACCATCCTATCTTTATCTTCTATTTTTTTTCTTTTCTAACTTTAATGGGAGACATTATAATCATATTTTAGAGATTTGATAATGCCTGAAGTTATGAAAAACAATAAATAACTTTTTATTACTGATCAATCTTTTTACAATTCCGGATCGCCACATCATTATGACAAACGGTCTTAAACAATTTGAAGCCTCAATTATAGGAAAGGTTACCCTGTTCTACAATCATCTTTTTTAATCAATCTCACACAATAATCATTTTTACCTAAAAATCTGTTTCTTAATACCGGTTTCATTACCTAGGTGATTTTTATCACTAATCATTAGACTATGATTCACTACACCCTTAGCACCTCTTGTTTTAGCTATAAATGAGTGATCAGTCTAGATATACAGGATATTACCTGCATGATAGACCTCATAATATATACCCTTTTCCAACTGTCAGCTCTTCTCTCTTAAAAAGACAGAGAGAGTGAGAGTTGCTTTTATTAATAGGATCTGTTCTACATTAAACCATACTTCAGTAATAATAAAAAGGGCCAAATACTTCCACTCAGGATTCCATCAAGTAAAGCAATTATTTTTCTGACAAAGTGTGCCAGCTCATAGGCCCCAACCCTTCCAGCTGCTCCCCTGGTTCAAGTACACTGAAACAAGGAAAGATTGCAAGCCTTGCTACATGGAACGCAACCAAAGTGTAGGCATTATAGAACAAACATGCTTAGTGACAATGTGAGACTCAAAATGACCACCAGAGAATATTGCATGGTGAGGGTGCAACCTTCAGCATCCTGTGCCAATCGGAGGGTGGCACTCCAAACTGAAACATAATAGTTAAGAAATAAATAAAGAAATAAAATGCATCAATATCCTTCAGCTGGCATGTGATGTTCCCAAACTCTGGAAGAAAGAGCCCAAAGATTTAACTTTTTAGGGTAGGACACCAACCTACTGCTTGTTTTCATATCTTTCATATCTTATGTGTGTCAGTCTTCCATATGCACTTATTAGATGGTGGCATATGAGCAACTGTATATGCTACGTACTGTATATCTGGTGTATAAAGTTATGTAGTTTAGGAACAACATCTTTTGACACTCAATTGGTTTTTGGGGTTGTATGTTGCTCTATCTGTATAACTAAGAGAAAGGGGTGGGTGTTAATAGATACAAATAAAAGTGGTCTTGTGGGGGTGGAGTTCCTTGTTATATATAAAGTTTTGGGTTTCATTCTGAGCGAAATAACAGAAATTGTGTCAAAAAATATGAAGGAGTCTGAACTAGATTGTTGTAGATCAGTGGTTCTCAACCTTTTTAATGCCGCGACCCCCAACTGGTCATAAGTCGAGGACTAAACCAGTCGTAAATCGAGGACTAAACCGGTCGTAAGTCGAGGACTACCCAACCGGTCGTAAGTCGAGGACTTTCCCTGCCTGGGAGCGCC
>NW_015386890.1:84910-86788 GCF_001527695.2 Protobothrops mucrosquamatus
CAGAAATTGTGTCAAAAAATATGAAGGAGTCTGAACTAGATTGTTGTAGATCAGTGGTTCTCAACCTTTTTAATGCCGCGACCCCCAACTGGTCATAAGTCGAGGACTAAACCAGTCGTAAATCGAGGACTAAACCGGTCGTAAGTCGAGGACTACCCAACCGGTCGTAAGTCGAGGACTTTCCCTGCCTGGGAGCGCCGCGCATGCGTGGTTCCGCCCCCTGTGCCGGCCGAGGCGTAGCCGGCAAGCAGCAGAGACGGAGCAGGCCGACCACCAGCTGGCCCAGCCTAAGGGAGATAAGGCACCCGCCGGAAAAGGGGAAAAAAATGGCGGACAGCCTTGCTTGGCGACCCCCGTGAAATGGTCGATCGACCCCAAATTGAGAACCGCTGTTGTAGATGAATATGAAAATAGGTGTTCACAGGTTGTTGATGGTTGCATGTTACACACCAGAGAACAGCAATAATGAGAGAATTGGGGCTGAATTTGAGGGGAAATTGTACAATATTCTGCATGGATATGATCAAAAGGAAGAAGTACATATTACGTGATGGGTGAGAACAAGATGAGAGAATACAGAAAAAATGATTGGGCCAAAATAAGAATGGAAAGGTCTTTTTTTTTCTTAAATTTATATCCCACCCAGTCCTGACAGAGTGTTGACAAAAATCAAAAATCAATATAAAAAGAAAAACATGCATAATATGAAAGCACATAGGCAAAATGCTTAAGAATAACTAAAGGTTGAAATCATATTCCAACAGAATAACTTTAACTTATGAAACATAAGCATAATCGTTTCATGATTCGGGCTGTCCCTGGGGAAGCACATTTCAAAGCACGGAGGTCATCACTAATAAAGCCTATTTCTTAATCCATGTTGGATGAACCTCATGGAAGGGGGTGGGGGTTTCAATAGATTGTTTCTAGATTTAAGAGTGACAATATTCTATTCTATTCTATTCTATTCTATTCTATTCTATTCTATTCTATTCTATTCTATTCTATTTATCTAGACTACATTCAGGATTGTCTAATGCAGGGATGTCAAACTTCCAGCTCGCGGACTGGTTGCATCATACAGAGGCCGCGCCCACCCCAGCTCCGGCAATGCAAAAAAAGTCACGATACATCATGATACATCATGTGACGTGGCGAGTTTGACACCCATGGTCTAATGTATCCCGGGACAATATTGAGTTGTAAATATCAACACCAGGACTTTGATTGATGTTATTGGATTGCACGGCTGTTTATTGACAACTTCATTTTGATAAGATTTGATTTAAGTTTGTTTCATCCCATCCAGATTCTCAGGCTCTCAGCACAAATTCACAAGTTCAAGACTTCTATGAAGTCTCTGTCAGAATGGCAATTGGATGTTTTCACCATATTAATACTACCTCACCCTGAAGTGCTGTTGCTTAACAAGGACCAGAACATCAAGCCTTGAGAAAACCCACCCTGGAGAACTCAAGGATTTGAATGCTGCTTTCCTGTAATTACTAAGTAGAAACTGCCCAGTCCAGAAGGAGTGGAACTATTAAAAAATGATGCTTCCAGTTCCTGCACATGGGCCAGAGGGATACCATGTTCAGTGGTACCAAACACTGAGAGACCTAACAACTTGGGAGTCCTCCTGGATTCACGGCTGGCACTGGATGACCATCTGTCGGCTTTGACCAGGGGGGCGTTTTATCAGGTTCGCCTGATCCACCAGTTGCGGCCTTTTCTGGACCGGGACGCCTTGCACACAGTCACTCATGCTCTCGTCACCTCCCGCCTGGACTACTGTAATGCTCTCTACATGGGGCTCCCTTTGAGGAGCACCCGGAGGCTTCAACTGGTCCAGAATGCGGCCGCGCGGGCGGTGTTGGG
>NW_015386890.1:87646-96488 GCF_001527695.2 Protobothrops mucrosquamatus
AAGCGCTGTTCTAGTCACAAATTATGCACTACTAAATAAGGATTCTAATGAATAACTGGAACCAAGGTTATAATCACATTATTTTCCTTATTGCCCTTAAACCGGGCGTTACTGTTTATGCAATGGTATGAGACTGTCACCAAGTTCTCCTTCCGTTGCCTTTATCATATTGTGGTGAAGATACTCTAACAGAGCAGTGACCTTTTCTGGAGGCTAGACAATTATAGGACTTCATTCAACAGTAAAAGATAAACAAGCAAGCAACAAATGAAAATGTGAAGTCCACGTTTTGTATATCAAAATTAAGATCAGTAAAAGGGGGGAAGACCGGGTAGCCCAATACGATTTAAAAGAGTATTTTATGGCACTAATGTATACATTTTTAGTAGGGAGACAAATGGTCAGTTCACAGCAGAAGTAGAAGATTGTCCTACCCAGCACTGATCAATCCCATCCCACCTGAATGTGTTAGTTGTTATCAGATTCACAAAATATCAGACAGGATGTCTCTAAAGATTAAATTTCTCCTTTTCCTATTCACAAAATTTATTACATGGATTTGGATCAACCCAGTTCACCAAGCTCGAGGAAACATCACAAGGCTATTGTCTCAGCATCTTCTGAAACTTTTGACGTGGGAATTGAATTTTCAAGTCAAAAAAAGAAAATTCTGTAGAGCTAACCAGTTGCCCCGGCATAGATTTTGCTCTGGAGTTGATGGTGTGCCACCTCCTGGCATTATCAGGAATAATAATGTTTTGTAATTCAGCTGCTGCTTACAGAGAACACCGATCAGTCAAGAGAGAATTGGTGGAAGAAGATTGTTTAGCCAAATCTTGCAATAGGTACATCACAAAGGATTTCAAGCAATCTTTACTTGGCTTCCAATTGTAGATGTTTTGCTGTTCTATAAATAAAACACTTTGGCATTATTGATGAATTAGCAATATATATATGCCCTCGTGCCCAGCAGTGCAAGATTCCATATGCTGAAATCCACACAGTGAAGTTTTAATAATGTGCAACTTTGAAATGCAGATTAGTAAATTACATGCTCACTTAACCCAGAATTTTTATGAGACTGGCCAACGGAATACACCTTTGTCTTTAAAAGTATTACAGTGTTTCCTGTCTTAATTTTCCAGGTGGGAAGAGGAAAAGGCACAGATGAAATAATCAAGCAGCCTGTTAAATATTATTGTTTCTCTGCAGGTAAAATATATATAAATAAAATGCAAACCACTGTCATTGCAAAGCGTTTGTTTGGGGCAATCTCATACGACACTCCTTTATTTTAATTTATTTTCCCCCCCAGCTCTTTTAAAGGCCTCTGTTAATTTATCGGAGAAGCTTGGGTTCACATTATTGTTTTAAAATTGCACCATGTTTCTGTAATGTGGAAAGGGGAGGAGGAGAGAAGGGGGAGAGTTGTTCCACTAGGGAAAGACTCTGGCCAATAAATCATACAAATATGATCTACAGCATTTCTGATACCTCGCTGCCCATGAGATTAAACATCGAGTGTATTGCTTCATTTAAAACAAGGGTCTGTCCAGTTGCTGCTAACAAATACAGTGGTTTGCAGGCATGAGGAAGAGCAGGGAAGGGAGAAATCTGTACTATCTTCTATCATAATGACTTATACAGGTAGTCCTCAACTTACAACAGTTCACTCAGCGATCATTGGCATTGAAATGGCATTGAAAAAAGTGACTTATGACCAATTTTCACCCATATGACCGTTGAAGCATCCCCATGGTCATGTGATCAAAATTCAAACGCTTGGCAACTGACTCATATTTATGATGGTTGCAGTGTCCCTGTTGTGATTCCTTGCCAGCCAGTGGACCCGGCAGCTGAGTCTGAGGAATCAGAGGAGGAGGAGAGGCCTGGAGTGACATCAGAGTCAGAGGAAGGCTCTGAGGAGCTTCAAGACTTACAGCAGGGGTAGTCAACCTTGGCTCTTTTATGACTTGTGGAGTTCAACTCCCAGAATTCCTGAGCCAGCTTTGCTGGCTCAGGAATTCTGGGAGTTGAAGTCCACGAGTCATAAAAGAGCCAAGGTTGACTACCCCTGACTTACAGTCTGACTCACACTCAGGCTGATACACAGCTGTGCTGGGAGTCTGAGTTGGGCAGTGATGAATCACAGGTGGAAGATATCCAGGATGCACGTTAACGCCGGCAAGAAAAAAGAGTAGGACAGAGGGATGCAATGGGGCGGTTCCAAAGGCAAAGGACAAGGCATTAGGAAGCCACGCATAATATAAGGGAAGGTGTGGGAGGTGCTGGTGGCCGAAGGCAACCGCTCGTGTTGAGGATCGAGTTTCTGTGAACTGTGTTTATTTGCCTTGGACATTGACTCAGGTCTGTGAATAATAAAAGGGGATTGTTTTTTTCCTGCAGTTCCAGCCTGCTTGTTGGAAGAGGGGCTCCTCAACAAGGACTCACATAGGCTGGGACAGAACAGTCCCAGGGTCGTGTGATCCCCTTTTGCCACCTTCTGACGAGCAAAGTCAATGGGGAAGCCAGATTCGCTTAACAACCATGTTACCAGTTCAACAGCAGCGGTGATTCACTTAACAACTGTGGCAAGTAAGGGCATGAAATCTAGCAAAATTCACTTATGCTGGGCTCAGTTGTGGTCCTAGGTTGGAGGACTACCTGTGCCAGCTTAAACAGTAGACTTTCTAAACCAACATTTATTGCTTTGGTGTTACTTCCAGGCGACCTGTAGAGAATGTCCGCGAACAGCAATGGAAGGTGTGCCCTTTTCTTTGCTGAAGGGATGAGCTGCTCCACGCGAGATTCAGGGGCCGTTCTAAACGTGGCGGAGTCATCATTAAGTTACATGCTTGTCATTTCTGGTACATTCACTCCGAACTAATGCACATCACTTTTTCTACTTATAATCATTCCACCATTTAACAAGCACAAAAGGCCCTAGATTCCAATTTGCTAGTGATGCTTTCGCTCTCTCTGTCTCTCTCTCCCTCTCTCTCTCTTGCTTATTTTGTGGCATTTTGGGTTTAGTAGTTGCACATTTCGAGTAATGGGAAAGTAATCACTTGTCTGAAGGGAAAGGAAGCTTTGTCTCACAATGGTAAAAGTATTTCCTTTGGTACTATGTTTTTTTCCCCCCTTTGTGCACTTCCCCTCAACCCCCAGCCACACTTTCTATTATTATTATTGATACTGTTCATTGGCTGTATTTCTTATTGCCCAATCCAAACCAGAAAAACAAAGTAAAACAAACAAACAAAATACTCACCCATCAAAACACAGTTTCAATCTCTTTTCCTAACCAAAGTTCTTTTCCTAAATTGAAATTCTTCCTCCTCCCCATTCCATGTAGTTTATTTCATTTAACTATTCTGGGTCTTACTTTTTTCCTTCCATGGTGAACAATAAAATCTCAGTCTTTTATTTTTAACTGAGGCTACTTCCTTAGAAATGGCAAAAAGCGAGATGTTTCTGAAACTATTTTTTTTCTTAAATTTGTCTTCCGAGAATTTAAAGATCCATTTCAAATAAAAAGGGCAAGTTAAAATTTAGAATATCTTTTTGTGGAAGGTCCTTGTCTGCATTGGAATTTCTTTTAAAAAGAAACCTTATCAAAACTACATAGAAAAGTGATTTTGTTGTTTGTCTGTTTAAACTTTCAACTTTTTGCATATTTCCTACTTTACTCCCTAGAGGTGTAAGGAATTTAGAACCACTGCCTACATAGAACCAGGTGAGGAAAGAAATGTCAAGTTTAAGAAAGATGACCCTTAAAATAAGAATCTAGGGGAATTATATATAGATTGCCATTTCATTTTCCTTGGCATATATTCTACAGGAGCATTCTGGAAACAAATCATAATTTGAAGAATTTCTTCCACTAAGTGTCACTTCCTTATTGTATGGTAGAAATATTTATAGTTCAGGAGGGGATACGCACTCAATAAATACATGGATTTACTATCAGAACAGTTATTATTTACCAATAACAGTTCAATGTGGCTTAACTGCATTTTTTTTTGTAAACTGTTGTTTCCTATTTTTTTTCCTAACTCCTGAGAGTATCTCCCTCCCACTGGTAGAATTGCTCAATGTCTCTCCGTTTTAGGTATTAATAATTGTATATTGTGTTTCTAGGCAAAAACTACTTGCAAGGCTGTTCACACAATTAAAGGCATAAATAAGTTCAAAACAAAATGCTAGTCTAATGCAGTACAGAGCAATAGCAATAATTTCAATGCCAGCAATACAATAAGAACAACCATTACCATTTTTCAATGTTAAGATCAGCATCACTTAGTAAAGGAAAACCGTTTCAGGTGAAGGCAGATAGAAACAATTCAACTGGTTTAGTTTCAAGATGGGTTGTTTCATGAAACTTTCATTTCTATGATTTCATAATCCACAAAAAAGGATTCCTTGCCATGCCTCCTAGATGAATCTAAAAGAATCCAATGTTCCTTCCAAATACTCCCAAGTGTGGCATCGTTGGCAAGAACTGAGGTAGGGTCTTCCAAGATACTTCCTTCTTTCTGCCAGAGGGCTTTTTTTTTTTTAAGGAGGATTTGGAAATGCTCCAAATTTCTCCCCAACTGAACAATCCTCACCTTTCTTTCCTTCTGGTGTTCATCTATCACAGACATGTCAAACACAAAACCCGGGGGCCGGATGCGGCCCGCGAAGTGGCCCGCAAGGTCCTCCTGGAAACAGTGAGGGAACGGCCCCTGCTGCCTTGGCCCTGGCCCAGGCCAGCCAGGAGCCAATGTACAATTTTGTGGTGGCCATCTTGGCACTTTCCCCGGTGGACCATGCCTTAGCACTTTCCCCGGTCCCACCCCCTTCTGCCAGAGACCCTCAGATATGTCCCACTCCTGCCCAGGCCCCCATAGGCACCCTTGACATGAATGATGTAGAACTGGCCACGCCCACCCAGTAGGCCACACCCACTCCATCCACGCCCACCCAGTAGGCTGCACCCACTCTGGCCACACCCACCCAGGCCCCACAGGGCAATCGCAATGCTGATGCGTCCCTCAGTGAAATTGAGTTTGACACCCCTGATCTATCACATCAGTAATGTGGCAAAGCATTTTTTCACACTTATGAATCTCTATTGTTTTTCTGACATCAAACTTTACAACACTGAGCTAGTTTTCAAAGGCGCTGCGCTGTTCTCTTTGCTCTCACCCAACAAAGTCACTGTAATAATAGAAGATAGGTGGATTTCAAGAGGGGAGATTGAACTACTAGCATTTCCTCCCCTGGAAATATATATCCATATATACACATTTGGACAGGTGCCTTCTTTCTTCTTCCTTGCTTCTCAAGCCTTGGCAGGTATACATTCTCAAATTGCCCAGAAACCGTGTGAATTGGTCAGCTAATAAAAGATCTAAACTTCTGTGAGATGCACACTAGTCTAGATACACAATTTGGGAAATTAATGATTGTATAGATTGATGCCTAAGTTTTTTTTAATTTATTTTTAAGCTGTTTTAGCAAGGGTTGAGTTTTGCTTAGAAAAGTTTTTATAGAAATGGATTGGTAAGGAAACCAGTTATTTGGGTCTACAATTCCCACATTTGCCAATGGTCAAAATTCAGTTATTTTCCAAAACATTTGTAGGGCAAAAAGATGTGGAAGGAGAAGTAGAAGCAAGTTCATTATTTTTTTTAAACACTCTATAACAGTTACATTTAAAATGAAGGTTAGAGACACAGTTAGGAATATAACAATTCAGAATTAAGGATTTCTTCACAGCGTAACGCCACAAACATTGCAACAAAAGTACAGTTAAAATAAAGTATAAAAATTTGTCCTCAGGACTTTAGAAAGTCACACACACTTCTTTTTCACACATTACATTAGGCCATAAGATTGCTTTAGATTTTTTTTATAATCTCCAGGAAAACATTTCCAGACCCTAGAAATAATATAGAATAATGTGCTTCTCCCCTGCCACCAAAGGGGAAAAAAATCTTTGATCTATGGAAGAAACATAGCATCTAGAGAGAATCTATTTTATTGAAGGTATAAAGTGCTCAATTGATTGAATAATCAGTAAAAGACTCATAATTAATTGACTCAGAAAAATGTTAGTCACTTGACAAACCTACTTTTCATGTGCCTGTCAACGCTGCTAACATCGGATGTTCTTGCTTTGACAACAGATGGAAATGTAGCCATCTTTTTTCTTTCGCTTTTAGAGTTAGTTGATGCTGGGAGGGGGGATGTGGATGAGAGTCCAGTTAGTCATAACAACAATAACTCAGCCGTGGGAATCAAGGTTATTGTGCACAGAGTTGATAAAGATTTGGCAGGCTGGAGAGCTGGGGAGAAAGCCCGTGCTTCAAGCTAATTGGGGAATGTGATTTATGACAGTTAATTGGAGGAGGGAATTGTGCTTTGCTACTTTGTGCCCAGGGGAGGGGAAATCAGTTTTTGGCTTTAACTATGTAGTGCTGATACTTTGTTTCTTGAATAAAAGATTCTTTAAGGTAAGCACTGCCTGGAAGTTCTTTTGGAGAGTTTCATCTGTTGGAACCATGACAGTGCCATTCAATGGGAACCAAATCTATCATTGCCCTAATGTTCCTTAGCTTTAGTTTCTTCTATTCAAATGACCAACATTTTAGAGCTATAAAAATGTGGCTTATGTTGCACCAAAAGCTAAAGTGACTATGATAAAATTTGGAATAAGATTATGCAAGACAAACCATCTTATTATTTCTGTTGTTCTTGTTCAAAAAAATAAAAAATATGTCTTCCTTCCTTCCTTCCTTCCTTCCTTCCTTCCTTCCTTCCTTCCTTCCTTCCTTCCTTCCTTCCTTCCTTCCTTCCTTCCTATGTTGATTTCTGGTGACTACCTGGACAAGTCCCTGTGGTTCTCTTGGTAATAATTCAGAAGTGATTTGCCCTTATCACCTTCCCAGGGCTGAGAGAGAGTGGCTGGCCCAAGATCACCCATCTGACTTTATGCATTGTTTCCTGGGTCCTAGCTTGCTGCCTTAACCACTACACCAAACTGGCTCTAATTTTCTTACTACTAGGTTATCAATATATAACATTTTCCTATGTACCATATGCCATTTCTACTCAAGAGTCCACATGTGTTGGTTTATTTAAACAATCTCTCATTTCTTTTTTCCAGATGACCTTAAAAGTAGCTAACAGAACATGTAATTAAAAACACTGACATATAAAATGTAATAAGACCATCACAATTTGTTATGAAAATCATACATAACATTGAAGCTAATGACAGTCTAATGGGGCAGTGAATGGGACTGTGCTTCTTCTACTCAGATGATCAACATTTTAGAGCTATAAAAATGTGGCTTATGTTGCACCAAAGCATTTATGGTCCCATCAGTCATTTAATAGGATCCTTTCTTCAACTGATATTACAAGGAACATCTAAACATTACCTGGAAAGCTAAGACAGACGAGCGTTAAGTGGAGAATTGAAATATAAAGTTGAAATATATCCTAAATGTTTGTCTCTACCTAAAAATTTTAATGTATTGTTTTGTACCCGGTTTGCATTTAAATCTGCACCATGTGCTTGATTTCATAATTCATGTTGGGGGCGGAGCGGAAATGATTACATTTGTTTTTCTATTGATCTACCTTCCTTCCTTAAAGGATCTTTATATGTTAAAACTATAATCTGAATATAAGAAAACAATCACCATGGAGATAACCTTTCTGTGTACTTTTCTCTGCCCTCCCCCAGCATTAATGCAGTTCTAAAGTTAAAATACCAAGCCCTTAGAAAAGATTCAAAAAGTTAGAATTAAACCTGCTCTGATTATTGTCTGGATGCCGTGTGCAGATATTAGTGCAGATACATGGAACAAAGATTGGGTTGGATTGTTTTAAAATATTTTCTTGCCAAGGGAAAGATTGCTTTAACCCTGTCTGCTCACTTTTCTTCTCCTCAAAATTATAACTAATCATCCCATGTGACTTGAGATGTATGCAAACTGGGATATATTATATATTTACAATACCGTCATGAAAGCACAATTGGGATGTGGAGATCAGCAACACCCTTTTGTATGTTCATTCAAAGTGATATCCCCCTATGTCTATTTTTATTTTGAAGATTAAAGAACTACTGGGCTTTTGAAATAGGAATTCTGTGTGCATAGTTGAACTTGCTGAGATATGATATTTTAAAAGGGACTGTTTGATTGTTTCTATTCTGGTGGTATTTCTACTTTATTGTTGGCAGTAGTGATGGTGGATATTTAACCATCAGCATTATTGTTCTCTGTTATGTAATTTTCCTGTCCTCCAAAGCCTCCCTGTCTGCTCACATTTCTTATTCTGGAACAAAAAAAAATTAGCAGAGGAGTTCCCTTACATTGACTTCCCTTGGGATATTTAATTGAAATATGGGAACCAGTGGAGAAATGATAATAACAATGAAAATGAACTCATTCCTACGTTGGGAAGAGAAGTGAGAGGATGATTTTTGCATGTCACTAACTCAAGTCATCATGGCATATTCAAATGAAGCAGCAGGATCAGCCCTACCTCTGCTGTACACTGTAGAATCTTTATTGTCTGAGTTCAAGGGTTACTCAGCCTCTGAACAGAACCGGGGAACCCTTGAATAGGCTTGCGTGTGAGAGGAGGAGAGGATGGCTTAACAAGTCCTACCTGAAGCAAAGCAGGTAATGGTTCCCACACTCACTGAAGCCAAACTGCAGGCTCAACTTATTCAATCCTAGAGAGAAAATCCCCCACTCTTTTATTAGAAAAGAATGTAGGCATTAAACAAGGGACAACTTGCTACCATTTTATGGCAACCTAAATTTGCATTCTGAGATGG
>NW_015386890.1:97112-99814 GCF_001527695.2 Protobothrops mucrosquamatus
AGGAGAGGATGGCTTAACAAGTCCTACCTGAAGCAAAGCAGGTAATGGTTCCCACACTCACTGAAGCCAAACTGCAGGCTCAACTTATTCAATCCTAGAGAGAAAATCCCCCACTCTTTTATTAGAAAAGAATGTAGGCATTAAACAAGGGACAACTTGCTACCATTTTATGGCAACCTAAATTTGCATTCTGAGATGGTTTTCTCATATTGCATAAGATCCCCTCCCCTTTGGGTTATTAGAGGACATTCTGTGAGGTTAACCACACTCTCTCTTTCTGTGATCTCATGGAGAAGGGGAAAAGGTGGCCCTTCAGATACTGTTGAGCTGCACCTTCATACATGGCTGTGCTCATTATGGCTGGTGGAGCTGGGGTTCAAAACATCTGGAGGGCTGCACATTGTACTTTCCTAAACTACAGTATCAGCCACAGACTGCAGAAAAATGGAGCACTAGAAGCACAAATGACAGCCAGTTTGGCATAATGCTTAAGGCACCAGGCTAGAAACCAGGATTAGAGCTGTGAGTTCTAGTCCTGTCTTACATACAAAGTCAACTGGGTGACCTTGGGCCAGCCTCTCTCTCTCTTAGCTCTAGGAAGCAGACCAGGGCTTCAGAAATCTCGCCAAGAAAACTGAAGGGATTTGTCCAGGCAGTTGCCAAGGGAGGAAGAGAGGAAGAAAGGTGTATAATATTTTCAAATCCAGCATGTCTTCATTGAGAAGGCGTGTACTATTATGGTTACATTATTGGCCATGGGTGGGAGGATCCAGGTTCAAATCTATTCTCAACCATAAAAGTTCCCTGGATGAATTGAAAGATTTCAGTCAGTCATTTCTTAAGTGTTTGACTCTCTAACTCTCCAAGTCCCAGAGTTATTAACATGTAGTCTAAAACAGGGGTTCCCCAACCCCTAGTCAGTGGACAGGCACCAGTCTGCGGCATGCGAGAAACTGGGCTGCGCAAACAAGTGGGATGCAGGCAGCATGCGAAACCACGCCCCTTCCGGTCTGCAAATAAATCTCCACGGAACTGGTCCCTGGTGCACAAAAGGTTGGGGGCCGCTGGTCTGAAAGACAGGTCAGATAGTAGGAGTGTCAAGGCACCATAATACTTACGGATCTCAACAGAACACTGGGCCTTATCTAACAAAATGAAATTCAACGTAGAGAAAAGTAAGGCAAGAAAAACCAAAAGTACATGTACAGATTAGGTGAAATCTGGCTTAATAGCAGTAACTGTGAAAGGGATCTTGGCGTCCTAGTGGATAATCAATTAAATATGAGCCAGCAGTATGTGCCAGCAGCCAAAAAGCCAATGCAATCCTAAGTTGCATTAACAGAGAGATTGAATCAAAATCATGTGAGGTACTAGTACCCTTCCATAAAGCCTTAGGAAGGCCATACTTGGAATACTGCATCCAGTTTTGGTCACCACACTATAATAAAAGATGTTGAGATTCTAGAAAGAGTGCAGAGAAGAGCAACAAAGATGATTAGGGGTCCAGAGGGTAAAACATATAAAGAACAGTTGGAGGACTTGGACATGGCTAGTCTAGTGAAGAGAAGGACTGGGGTGACATAAAAGCAGTATTCCAGTATTTGAGGGGCTGTCACAGAGAGGAGGAGGAGGACAACCTATTTTCCAAAGCCCCCGAAGGCCAGACAGGGAACAATGGATGGAAACTGTTCAAGGAGAGATTCAACCTAGAAATAAGGAGAAATTTTCTGACAGTGAGAACAATCAACCCATGGAATAGCTTGCCTTCAGAAGTTGTGGGTGCTTCATCACTGGAGGCTTTCAAGAAGAGACTGGACAGCCACTTGTCAGAAATGGTATAAGGTCTCCTGCTTGAGCAGGGGGTTGGACTAGATGACCTACAAGATCCCTTTCAACTCTGTTCTTCTGTTTTATTCTGAAACTGCAGCTGTTTTTTTTTTAACTATGGGACAAAAATGATTAAGTTGTCTTGCTATTCTGTGAACTGAATGAACAAAAGAAATTGAGTTTTGGGAGATTATTCTTGATTATTTCGTGCAATGAAAAAGACCAGGAAACAAAGCTTTGCAATTAGTGTATCTATTGATAAAATATTTGAACTCATGTTGCTCACTTCGATACAAAAGAATACTTTAGTATTAACACAGTCACATCCTTATTAAGAAAAATAGCTAGCTAATCATATAATAGTCAGCAGGTTTTCCAACAGATGGGAGGCAATATTAAGCAATACCCCACCACCATACAGCGAGGGAGAGAGAGAGAGAGAGAGAGAGAGAGAGAGAGAGAGAGAGAGAGAGAGAAGTTTCATTGTTTTATTTTATTAACCTAAAAGGAAGATCAGTTCCCCCCCCCCAAAAAAAATGATTCAAATTAGAGGTCATGTTAGACTCCTTGAAAACAAACGTTTTTCTAACGGTCCCGTCTAATCTTCCTTTTGGCAATGGAAGGAAAGGTGTTAGATTTATCTTAAATTCAGGATTGTCTTTCTTTCAGGTAAATATGGCCACAGTTTAGAAAGTCATGGTTACATTTCTGCTGGGACCTGTCAGTCTCATATACCTTTTCTGTTTGAGGCTGCATACAAGGCTAATACAAATTCTCCTGCTTAAGCAGGGGGGCTGGACTAGAAGATCTCCAAGGTCCCATTCTATTCTATTCTATTCTATTCTATTCTATTCTATTCTATTCTATTCTATTCT
>NW_015386890.1:103103-117854 GCF_001527695.2 Protobothrops mucrosquamatus
AAATCCAGACTCCTTCCGTCCTTGTTCCTTCAAACTTGATTGTCACCCTCTCCCAGTCAATCGACTGAGTGATCTTCTCGCTGGTAAAAAGGCAAGCTGCTGTTTATCCACATTGGCTAAGCAGCCAACCAACCTCCTGAACTCCATGTACAGCTCAAGCAGTTGCCGGCCTTTCAAGTTGTACGAATGGAATGGAATCCCAGGTGGGCAAATTGCTGCAGAGAGAAATCCATTGCTCTCTTCTTTTTACTTCCTACTCATAAGTAGAACCCCTTTATCTCATAGCTGTCCGAGGAAATCTTCTGATTTCTTTACTGTCCCATGCAGTCTGACAAGGCACCTCATCATATCTTTCTTGATTTCTACCTCTATTTACCATAATAGCATTTCTCAGGATTATTTTACTTCTGCTTCTTCCAGTTACAAACCCTTGCAACTCAGTCTTTATCATCTCAGTTAGCATTCTTACTTTTCATGGCAAACTTCTGTCACTTGGCAGAAGATTTATTTATTCCCTAACACTTACAATCATTATCTTTCACTGTCTTTTCACCACAGAGAGCAAAATGTCCTGGAAGGTGTTGCAAATCAGTCTCAATTCCTCTAAAATGTCTAAAATGGAGCAGCTGATAATCAATTTTCTGCACAAAAATGTTGAGGACAAAGGTGCCCAATAGAAGCCATGATTATGTTGTGATGTTATGCTAATGGGAATTAAGTAATTTATGTCAGTTGCATTATGATATGATACAAACAACACACATAATATAATTTATATGGTGTGCATGATGATGTCACAGTGTGACTGACATCACTGGCCTTCCTCTACAAATGCCTATGTGTAAAGAACAAGTATAGGAGAAAGAATGAGAAAGAGGAGTCAGAAGAGGAATCAGCCTAGAGTCTTTATGTTCCCACAAGTAGTTTAAGTAGTCTTACTCATCTTGACTAAATTCTTGTGCACAGGTATGAACAATACATCAGTTTAATTGGAACTTAATCTATGGCTCCGGTCTTTCACCAGTAATACAAAACACATGAAATGTTATAAAATGTATACTAACATACAGATATATTATACATCTCTCTCTCTCTCTCTCTCTCTCTCTCTCTCTCTCTCTCTCTCTCTCTCTCTCTCTCTCTCTCTCTCTCTCTCTCTCCCTCCCTCCCTCCCTCCCTCTCTCTCTCTCTCTTATCTGCTTGTCTGTGTTCTATTGTCTATTGTCAGATATTATTTATTTATTTACAGATAGTCCTTGACTTACAAGCATTCATTTAGTGACTGTTTGAAGTTTCAATAGCACTGGAAAAAAGTGATTTATGACCTTTTTTCACTTTACTGACCATTGCAGCATTCCCATGATCAACATGATCAAAAAATTCGGCCACTTGGCAACTAGCCTGTATTTATGACAGTTGCTGTGTCCTGTGATCACCTTCTGACAAGCAAAGTTAATGGGAAAGCCAGATTCACTTAACAACCATGTTACTAATTTAACAACCGTAGCGAGTCACTTAACAACTGTGGCAAGAAACATGATAAAATGGGCAAAACTTATTTAACAACTGACTCACTTAGCAATGGAAATTTGGGGCAAAATTGTGTTGTAAGCTGAGAAATACCTATGTGTGTGTGTGTATGTGTGTGTGTGTGTGTGTGTTTGTTTGTTTGTTTAATTTTTTATGCCCCCCCATCTTCCCTGGGTGTCTTACAGATTATAAAAATACAATGTATTCATTTGCAGATCTATTGTAAGATGAAATGTGGGACCGAAGAATAAGCCCAGTCCTAGTGCAATGTTTTTTTTCCTTTCCCGCCATCATGTTGATGTTTGTGGTAGTGGATCTACTTTAAACCACAAAGTAAAGGTAACATTTTAGGCAGCCAGAGCTGATCCAGCAAGCCAATTTGGAGCTTAGTGTCCATCTGAAATGGGCCTTTCTTTTCAAATCTTTATGTGGGAAATATAAAGATTCTGCAGTGCATAGATTTTACCACAAGCACTTCAAAAGAAATGATTTGCAAAAAGAAAAAAAAAAAAAAAAGGAAAAGCAGTTTAGGATGAAATAACCCTTTCTATAGTATGAAGCCAGAGAAGTGTGTTTAGCTTCTTTTTCTTGGGAACAATGCCATAGGATATTTAATTACCAGAGGGGGTCACAACCTTCGTTTTTACATTCAATCTTGCAATTAACACCTTTAAGCAATACTGGGCACTGGTTCAATTTTGACTTAGAAGAGAAAAAAAATGTCAGATACTAAATGACTAACTTCAGTTCCTTTTGCAAATGAAGATTTAAAAAAAAACACGAAATAAAACATAGCAATGAAGGTTCCCTATACAAGAGACAGGTAGAACTACTGCTACTTTACCTGGATGCCTTCAAGGTGCTATTATCAAAAGATGACCTGCACTTTGCTAAATGCTATCATTGACTCGAAGCAACTAAGTCAACTGGTTAAGATAACATAGAGGTCTGCTTCTTTCTCAAATAATATTGGAATCGCTAAATTTGCCAGGCAAGAGATAATGTAATAAAATGAAGACTAGTATTAGTGTCAGCTGGGAAGTTAATAGAGGTTCTGCCAAGTGTAACATTAAAGGTAAAGAATAGAAACAAAGGTAAAAAAAATGGAGATGTTGCATCTAAGAGAAGGTTTTGGCATGGGGCTTTATGGAGAGTTCATGCCACTGTCTCTCTGGTTCAGTGTTGTCTCCAGTGGCTTTCTGCACTCACAGAGATTTTGAGATGGGCTCTTTCCCAAACCAGCATGATTTAGTGGTTAAAGTGGCAGTGCTGCAATGAAGGCACCCAGGTTGACATCTCTATTTTATTAGGAGTTCGGTGGATTATTTTTTTTATCAGTTATTTCCTCTTAGCCTAATCCTACTCACAGGGTTGATGTTCTTGTAAGGCTAATAATTAAGGGGACGTCCTTCCTTTGTAAGACTATTAAAGATGATAATTCTAAACAAAACCAAGAAGAAAGGAGATACTGCATGGACTGAACTTGGGATTTTTTTTATTTAGCAATAGCACTTAGACTTATATACCGCTTCACAGCCCTCTCTGTGCGGTTTACAGAGTCACATATTGCCTCCCAACAATCTGGGTCCTCATTTTACCGATCTCGGAAAGATGGAAGGTTGAGTCAACCTTGAGCCGGTCAAGACTGAACTGCTGGCAATCGGCAGAATTAGCCTGCAATACTTCATTATAACCACCATGGCTCTATTTACACAAAATACATCTGCAGCAAGTTGTTGGAATGACAAAATGTGCATCATGACAATGGACTACACCAGGTGAAATTTTGCACTAGGTCTAATTTCATCCAGGACTCATCTATTAAATGATTGGAGAAATAGCATCTTATTAATGCCTACCTGCACACATCAGTCCCCAGTCCAAGGATAATCTGAGAAACCTAGGCAAAATATGATAAGCAGAGACTTATAAACCCATGGAAGTATATGAAGCTCAGCTAAGATCCTTTCACACTTGCCCCTAAACATGGCACAAACATGCTCCACCTTTGTCATTCTTTTGCTTCATGATGTTACCTTCATTTTATTATCAGCTATACCTGTGATAGTCTTAACTCATCCTCAGTTAATCATTTAGAGTAATGTTTTCACATCTTGCAGGAGAATTCACTGGCGAAAGCAATTATTTTTGAAAGAGTTAGTGGTAAAAGGAAACCAGGCTGTCAAAGACCACAGTGGCTGGACACCATCAAAGCCAACACCAAAAATGGAAAAGCCTTTGGGAAAGAAATTCTAAAATAACAAAAGCGGTAGCGTACAAAGAAAATTTATATAAAATGTTCTATAGATGGCATTTAACACCCATGAGGTTAGCAAAAATGTTTAAAAATATATCAAGCAATTGTTGGAAATGTAAACAAAAACCAGGTATGGTGGATATGCTCTAAAATCAAAAGATTTTGGTTAAGAATACATACATGGTTAGAGAAAAAGACAAAAAAACATATAGAGTTTAAACCAGAATTATTTTTGTTAGGCATAATTGTAGGAAATTATGAGAAAGAGTGTATCTATTTAATTGTACATATGTTAACTGCAGCAAGAATTGTATTTGCTCAATATTGGAAAAATGAAGATTTACCAATGGAGGAAGTGTTAATTAAAAAAAATCTTAGAGTGTGCAGAAATGGATAGATTGACATTGAAAATGAAAGAGAAAGAAGACTCAGTTTATTTTAGAACATGGGATACCTTTTATCAATGGTCAGAAAAATGAAGTAGAGAGAAAGGAACTTAATATGTATTAGTAAGCTAGTTGTTGAAATCCAGACAATATGTTGCTGACAAAATATCAAGCACTTGTGATTATAAAAAACTAATAAAAATATATTTTAAAAAAAAGCCAACACCAGACACAGCACAGAAAAACTTAAAGAAATCCTTCAAGATCAGAAGATATGGAGAGACCTGGCACATAGAATTGCCAAGAGTCGGACTCAACTGAATTGATAACATCGTCACCATCTCAACACAAGCTTGCACGTATGTTACATGTACATACACAGAGCTATGATCAGGTTATTCCTGGAGGTAGGAATGCATTCTCAGTCCATTTTCCAAGCAAAGTCCCCCAGGATTATTCTGGTTTGAAGTTTTCTGAGCCTCCCTCTAGTGCACAATACCTTCTCGCCAATCATTTAGAAATGGAATAGACTCTTTGGGCAATATAGATACAAGGACACTTGTATTTTGCACACATTTGCCCTTTGTGTTATGAATAATTGCACAATATAAAATAAACCGATAATTTTTATTCGGAGCATCCTCACTGTCTGGAAAGGAGTAGTGATGAGGCCACTCTGCATGATGTTTTGCCAATGATATCATTACAGGTCATAAAAATAATGACTTCTTTGACTATTTATCATGTTTCCTTCTCTCTCTTGCTGCAGCACCTGGGAAGTTGCCAAGAGCTGAAGCATCAGTTTCTCCATGTACCCTCTTGGGCTTAGCATCTCCTCCTGCACAAGTGGACATTTGCTAAAGAGTGAACAGTCTTCTGAATTCTTCCATTTTTTTTAATCAGCTTAAATATTATGCAAAATCATTTTGGAGAAATGAAGAGGGGATAAGAGGCTGTTATGAAGTTAAGGCCATGAACTTTAAGATGAACTCTTGCAGGTCTTACTCTGAACAAGTTCTGCCACACTACAATTACTTCAACTTCCACTCAAGAAACTGCAAAAGCAAGTCCTAGTGTCCTTGAGTAAATCTTACTCCCTGGAATTCGGGAGTGGAGATAGGGGAGTGAATTTTAAAATTAGCAGAAAAGAAGACAAAAAGCAACGTCCTCCAAATAACTTTTGTTTTTCAATAAGTTTGCAGAGGTGTTTGGACTTGCTCCTCTCTGGCCTACAGCAATTCTGCTGTGGACAAGTGAGAGCATCTGTTCCTTCAAATGTCTGAAACCGAGGAAGTAAAACCATTTTTGCTGGATATAACCTGGAACTGGAGTTTGAACCAATGGTATTGAGGAACATACCGGCTTGATAGGCTGGATTGTGATGCATAAATGGAGTATTTTTCATGCATGAGGTGTCGATTTCAGGTCACGTTTAGGCAGTTTCAGCAATGAAACTCTCAGGACTAAGGGAGATGTGGAGTTCTCCTATAGATCAGTAGGGCTTTTAATTTGACTATAGGTATTCCTTGACTTGCAACAATAATTAAGCCTGCAATTAAGGTGTGATGGTTGTTAAGTAGGTCATCATGTGATTACACCTAATTTGACAATATTTTTTGCGGCGGTCATTAAGCAAACCCATTGTTCACTATGGGGCATTTTTTGATGGAAATTGCTGGTTTCCTACAGAGCCGTAAATTGTGGTCATGTAACCCTGAGACACTTCAAATGGCCATAGGTGCAAGATGGTTACCAAGCACCCAAAATGTGGTCATGTGACCATGGGAGAAAGCTCATCATTGTAACTTTGAATGAGGGTCATACATACCTTTTTTTTGAGATCTATCATAACTTTGAATGGTCACTAAGTGACTGATTATAAGTCGAGGACCAGCAGAAAAATGCCAATGATATCAAGGACATGGAGAAGGAAACAGAGTGATGGGAGGACAAAATTAGTAATTTTGCTCAATTTTAAAGAATATATCTAATAAGGATGGAATAGACTATATCACGGGTGTCAAGCTCGATCATGTCACCTGACATGTTTTTTGCCTTTGCGGAGCTGGGGTGGGCATGGCCTGCGCGTGACACATCCAACTCACGGGCCACCATTTTGAGACCCCTGGACTATACGAACAGAATATCACACTGTGTAAGACTCTTGTGGATAGAAAGACTTGTCATATTGTTTGCCATCCACATCTGAAAAACGGAGTAATTTAGAGTACTCAGGACTCTAAAGAAAAAGAAGTCAGCCTTCTGCTGCCTTCTCTTTCTCCATTAAAGAAGTTCTAATAGAATGCAAGAATTTATTTTCCTCAATAAAATCCAATAAAATTGCTTTGGGTCTGTTGAACCCTGTTCCTGAAAAGCATTGCCTGCTACAGCTCTCTTGCTACCACACTGACGGAAAGCTTGACGCTTTTCCAAAGATTCTAATCACCCACGATTATAATCATAGTCACGTTAATTCGTAACTTAAGGATATGTCTTGGAAGCAGGGGCCTCATCACTCACAGAGATGCCATCTTCTTGGCTGACTAACTGGTAGCCATATGGTACTCTACAGGTTTGGTTTATTATATATGGGCTGCTCTCTAAATTCTTACCAGGGCACCAAGCACACTTGCTTTTCTTTTTTTTTTTAACGTAATATATAGCAGCATTGAACACAGATTTCAAAACAGTTTGCTGGGGGTGAGTGGGTGGAGAAGCTATTTCAGAAAGCTTTAGAAAGGAGCTTTGTTTAAAGCAGACGGCCTGATCCATAGCTGCTGCTGCTGTGTTTGTAAGCCATTCATTTCCCCACCTTTTTCTGCTCCTCATATTGACTTGAAAAGGTTTATAGAGTTTTCAGCTCTACCGTATTCTGGGAGGAATTATCATAGAAACACACAAAACGTTTGTTTAGCTGTGAAGTTTTTAAACTCAAGAATGTCCAATCTTTCTCTAAGTTTCAAACAAGGAAAAGTTAATTTTGGTCTGGAACCAGCAGAGGCCCATCTAGAAATCCAATTCACCCCTTAAACCATTGTCACTTGAAAAAAAAAAGTGTTTCCATTATTTGTGCCTTTTAAAAAATTGTTTGTACATTGCCCAGAGTAATTTCTTGTGTGATGGGAGGCGACATAAATTTGATAAATAAATACAAATAAAAATATTGTGCTAGACTATAATATTCTTTTTATTAGTTTAGTAATTGGATAAGATTCAAATAGGAAAATATTAATTTTGAATTTAAACATTAATACTCCCTATGTAGCCATGCAAATAAAATTAAATCAGTTCAGACTTTCTCCAAATGTTTTTTTCTAAAATTAAATTGATTAAGCTGTTTCTTTTGAAGTGATGAAAATTATATAGAAATGTTGGGAAGCTTTATTAATGATATAATTATTACAGTACAGCAGCGGTTCTCAACCTATGGGTTGCGACCCCATTTGGGGTCGATCGACCATTTCACGGGGGTCGCCAAGCAAGGCTGTCCGCCAATTTTTTCCCCCTTTTCCGATGGGTGCCTTACCTCCCTTGGGCTGGGCCAGCTGGTGGTTGGCCTGCTCCGTCTCTGCCGCTTGCCAGCTACACCTCGGCCGGCGCAGGGGGCGGAACCACGCATGCGTGGCGCTCCCGGGCAGGGAAAGTCCTCGACTTACGACCGGTTGGGTAGTCCTCAACTTACGACTGGTTTAGTCCTCGACTTACAACTGGTTTAGTTCTCGACTTATGACCAGTTTAGTCCTCGACTTACGACCGGTTGGGGGTCGCGGCATTAAAAAGGTTGAGAACCACTGCAGTACAGTATCTTTCATAATCTTCATACTCTTTGCTCATACAATATAGTTCTGAATTAATACAGAACCAGATAGGTAGATAGAAATCTATGCTGTGAGAATATACAATAATTGGCCCAAAAACTAACTAGTGAAAGTGCATTTTCTCAACAAACTAAATTAGAAAAAATTAACCAGCTTAACATGAGCCATGTTTAGCATGTTATAGAAATGCATTTGCTAGATGTTTATTCTGTGTCTGTTCTGTGAATGTAGGCATTGAGTTACAGTGGCATTTACTCTCTCCCATCCTCTGGGCCTGCCGACCGCCTCGTCCAGTTCCTTTGCTCCATAAGCCCCGGGATCTCTCCTCCTCTGCCTCCTTTGGAAACAGCCGTTATTTGCAATAGAATCCGTCGCTGGGCCAGCAGTCAGATCTTGCTGCCGGCAGAACAATTTCAAACAGCACCAATGACTTTTAACGGTCTCACCAACAGTTCTGAAACAGCTAGAAACTCGCCATGCCAGCAAAGATTGTCAGTTGCATGTTACCTTAGTTCCACCACATTGCTCAAACACATTAAAACCTTCCTGATCATGTGGCCCATATCCCTTAATATCCCTCCCATAACTCTTCACCTCCGAGAGCCAATGCAGCTGCAGCCGATCCAGGCACCGCCATCTTAGAACTTATTGATATTAATAAGCCTGATATGTACTAGGAAAGACAGGGCACTGTAGCTTCTTAAGGATGAGCTAGATTACCAGAAAAGTCCCTTGAACATTTTTTTAAAAAAATAATCTCTGTTTCATAATTCAGTGCAAGTCTAGCAGCATCTGCTGGGGGAGGGGTCAGAGCGATACCACAAAGGGACAGAGCTTGTGGCACCATGTTGTAATAGTGCTTTTGTTATTCTGAAAAAAAAAACCAGTGTGAACCTGTAGATGCTGCTGGCAGGGTCTATTCTCCAATTTCCTGCAAGGTGTCTCTTTTTATATAACTGACTTCTATTTTCTACCTCACTCTTAGGCTATTTTATAATTTCTTCAGATTTTTCTGTTCTTGGTATTTTTAAGATTACCTCTGTTTTGTAAAGTGGTTAAGTTGCTGCTTTGGGTTACATGACAGTCTCTCTAGCACTTTGCCATTTTCATGATGGTTCATGCTTCCTGATCTGGGGAGGTGGGGGGGAAGAGAGAGAAGAAGCATGAGAGGTTTTATTCTTACTTTCCTTAAAAAGCTTCCCTGGATTTATTTGAAATGTGAGAAGTTGGGAAGGCTTTATGAAATATGGTGGACCATGAAAGACCAGCCTGTTCCACTTTTGGATTTTTTTTTCCTTTGGAAACAAATTCATGAACCATGAAAGCTTTTTTAATTAATTTGAATAAGAAGTTTGAAAAAAAAACCCTGTAAGGTTCTAGGGATGGAACTATACAACTATTTTGTGTGATTCTAAATGTACTCTCCCTTATCTATAGAGTTGACTTGTTGAATATGTTAATACACGTAATTGAAAGATAACGATATTAACCTTGCATTCATAGCTTAAATATTTATTTCAGTGTGAAATGCTTAGGACTGGACTGTTAATACATATTTTCATCATATCACTCACTAGTCTAACAAATAGTACGAGTATGCTACTCGTACTATTATATAGAATATATTAGAAAACTAATATATTCTAAGATTCTAGAACTTTGATTTCCCTTTAAACCTGAATTTTTATAAAAAAATCTTGTTCTAATGGAAGTTACAATTAATTTGACTAAAGCTGGGAAGGGAATGAATATTACAAGTAAAGGAAGGTGTGAGACTGATTTCTGTCATGAAAAATATTTGTGAAGTATTAAAAGACTTTGATAGCACATGGAACCAAGCCAGTCTGGAATTCTGGAGTAGCAACTTAAGAAATATTGACTCATAATCCCAGTTCTTACACATGGAAACAGGTTGGGAACTGTGTTTGATTCTTCAAGGTACGTAGATATGACTACCGTAATTAAAAATAAAGTTGTAAAGTCTCATTGGCCCATACACTCTGGTGCTTTAGATTTTGGTATGGCAAACTTAAATTAAGAACAGGTCCTCTGAAAGTACTGTGCATCAGCTGAATTTGTGCAAATAGCTGTTAAGGCAGAAATGGAATTTAGAAAAAAAGCTCTAGTCGTAATGACTGATATAGAAAGGTTTGTGGGAGAATCACAGTGGTGATTCGTGTAATTCAGAAAGAATGCAGCACAATAAGGATTGGCTTCTTTGTGAGTACAGTACACATGTTTCATGGAATGGGCTATGCATCAAGACAAAATACCTTTGAAGGGTGCTTTAAATAAGAAAAGGTCAGCCACTCCAGTGAATTCAATTGTCCTTTATGCTGCATCAAGCAAATCCACCTTGAAAAAGCATTTAATTTTTGCATCCTGCTTGCCATCTCTAACAAGAGGATTCCCCTTTTTTCCCTAGAAAATACATGTTATTCTATAAAACCAAAATACATCTACGATTGGTATTTTCATACAATGGTGTGGCAATCCTAAGGCACTTAAGCAGACAACTCAATTATTGTATAGGAAGGATTTATATGCCTGCCAGAATTTCAGAAGGAGCTCTTTCTTACTATAGAACCCTATAGCTATAGAAAATAGCTCCCAATAATAGTCAGAAGATCTGCTCTAATAGCCTGTGGCATTCAGATGTTCTTCTTCTTTTTTTCTCCCACCATGTTGCTCAACTTTTATCCCCCTTTCCAAGACTATTTTTCTTTGCTACCTCTAGAAAGCCTAAGTAAGAAATGGAGAAAAGAAATGCTCAATCTGCATAAATTACAAAGCATCTACATAAGGACTCCAAAGGCATATCTGATCGGCCTCCTGACTGTGCATGTTTCATTAACACACACATTCAGGCTTTTTGAACAAATCACATCACATATTTTGTCACAACTGCAATAGTTTTCTCATATTCTCCTTTCTTTAAGCCTGGGGTCTTCAAACTTGGCCCTTTTATGACTTGTGGACTTCAACTCCCAGAATTCCTCAGCCAGGCACGCTGGCTGAGGAATTCTGGAAGTTGAAGTCCACAAGTCATAAAAGGGCCAAGTTTGAAGAACCTTGCTTTAAGCTATGAGGAATGGAAATTATCTTTGGAAAAAAAATTCCTGTTTTGCTGCCTTTTTTTTCCCCTTCTGACCCCAGATTATGGAACAGAAGTACCTGGACAAGATCAAGATGTACCTCTCATTTCTGCATTGCTCCAATTATATCTAGAATACTGTATTCAGTTTGGGGCACCACATTTTAGGAAGCACTATAAGTAAAAAGGTGATGGATGATGGACTGCCTGCATGAAGACATGCAAGTCGTAGGTGTATGCCCCACTGACATTGAAGATTGGACAAAGTGGTGGGCGAAATGCACAAGTGCGGACCTCACGATACAAGGGGAATACTGTAATGCAAAGAAAAACAAGAAGAAGATTTTAGGAAGCACAGTGACAAAGTGGAGTACATTCAGAGGGGAGCAGCCAAAATGATAAGGGGCCTGGAAGGTAAATGTTATGAAGAATGGTTGGAGAAGTTAAAGATGTTATAGCCTGGAGAAATATGTGGGGATATGTGATAGGTGTCTTCAAGTATTTGTAAGACTATCACGTAGAAAGGCAGATCAGAACTGTTCAGGGTTCCAGAAAGCAGGACAAGGAAAAATGGGTTTAAATTACAAGGATGTAGATTTCAGCTGGACTTCGAAATAAATTCCTAATGGTAAGAGCTGTTCAACAATGGAACAGACTGTCTTGGGAAGGTGCTGAATTCCCTTTGCAGAAAGTATTTAAATAGAAGCTGACTGTCCATCTGTCAGGGATGCTGGAGTGGCAATTCCTGCACTTGTTAGGGGGTTAGTCTAGATGCTCTCCAGGGTACCTTCTGACTTTTGAATTCTGTGATTCTAAAATGCTATGCCATTCTTTGTAGCTGATCCTATTGACAGCAGTAACATCTCTGATCACAGGGAGTGATCTTGCCTTCCTAGTTTTCACTCGGGTGTTGTGCTTTTGCCTTAACACTTTGAAATAAGATCCTGACACCTGTGCTGCTCCCGTCTCCACTAAAACATATTTAATTCAAGCCCACTTTTTCTCCTTCTCTCCCGCTCTGCTCCCCAACAAGCATCTTATAGGCTGGCTATTTTAACCAAGGCACTAAGGGCTATTTCAATTTGACTACAGCAGTTTCCTGCCAAATGGCTACGTTAACTTGTGCACATTACCTACCAGAAATCCCAGGGATGATGATAGTGCTCTGTCAACTAGTCTGCACATCGATATGGAGGTTATTTGACTTGAAATTGGATTCTACTCTTCCTTGATCTGTTGTATAAATGGAGAAGCCTGTTTGGAGGAAATGCTCCTTAAAGTTTCTGAACAATTTCTTTGTACCCCTTCTAGAGTTTGCCTCCTGCTTCGTTATGATTTTTCCATTCCAGGCTCCGATCATCATGATAAATATTCAGAGGGAAAAGTAAATGCTTCTCAAATGAAAAGAGAAGCGTAACTCAAATTATCCCTCGCATGATTTTCTTTTCTGATCCTTGTTAAGGGAGGGCTGCACAGTTTTGTACCTGGCTCTCTTTTTGACCTTTTCTTTAAATTATTTAAAACTTAGATCAGGAGTTCAGAGTAAGAGGAATATGCTGAATACAAACCTGTGTTTTTAACAAAAAGGAAAAAAAAAGATAAGGGAAAGAGAACTTTCTAAACTTCTAAATATATATTAACCTCCAAAAGGCCTCCACGGTTTTTAACAAAATAAGAATAGCTTAAATACTGTAAAGCTTCAGCAGAAACTCTGCCTCCCATCTAAAGAGCCTTTCATGAAGAGCAATATACTAAGAGTGTGTGGAAAACAGGAAAACCACACCGATAGGACTTCACTGCAGTGCAGATTGAATTGTCAACACTGTGATTGAGAAAGGAAGGAAAAGGCTCTGTGTAACTTACATGGGTATCATCAATATGTGGAAAACCCCAAGGGCAGCACATGGCACTTCACAGAAAACATGGGAAAAACACCCTTCTGATCCACATAAAAGGCTTCTTTGTGCCTCTCTCATAAGCACAAGGACTTATTCTGAAACAGATCAGGATGTGGAAAGTGCCCCCCCTCCATCTTCAAAATCAAAGGTAGATCCTCATAAAATCCCTTCCACCACCAGCTGCAAATGAGAAATTCATTGTAAAATCCTTTTTTAAAAAACATTTGTAAAAGATCTTTCTGTACACTTTGTTTCCTTCTTCTACTAGAATCATAAACTATTATTATTTTTAATATCAATTGAAGATATATAGTTATTAGGAACATATATATTTTGAATTTATAGTGTTCACAGGATGTGAGGTCTGCCTGCAAAACATGCTCCTAGATTGGAGCAAAACACAGAACAGACTGATTTATATTTGGTAGACCGGGTGCCTCACCCAACAGATTATTTATATATATAAATATATTACACACTCTCACAAACATATTAATCTCCAACGGATTCCAAAGAAATACAATTACCAGCCTAATCCAAAGGGAAACACCCCCCAAGAACCGAGACATAGAACAGTACAACGACATCACCCTCCTCCCCTACATCAAAGGCACCACAGATAAAATCAGCAAAATTCTCCACAAATACAATATCAAGACAGCCTTCGGCACCGACCAAAAAATAGCCAACATCTTAAGAAACCCCAAAGACAGGATCCAGCTAGAAAACCAAGGAATCTATGAAATACAATGCAAAATCTGCCCAGCCACATACATTGGACAAACTAATAGGAGAATAAATGCCCGCATTGCAGAACACAAGAACGCAGTCAGAAAAGAAGAAAAAACTTCCTCCCTCTTCCAGCACCTTAAAGCTACAGGACATGAAATTGATTTTGAAGGAACCAAACTAATCTCCAAAACTGAACACCACAACAAGAGAATAATTATGGAAGCCATTGAAATAGAAAAACACCCCCACAACATGAATAAACGTGACGATACCTCCCGCCTACCAGACATCTGGAAATTAGCCCTAATCAACAAACAAGTCCTAGCCACGAAAACTGACACCGGACCCAGAACAACACAGTACGCCACTACCATTCACCCTCACCAGACCCAAACCCAAGCCCAAACCCATCCCTCAGACGAAATGCAACCACCATCCAGAAGTCAAACCACGACATCACCAGCTGCTGCACCTCCCTCTGACCCCCACACAAAGCAAACGGACACACGCCATGAACACAGAACTAGACCGCAAACTCGGAGCCAAACCAAAGCCCGGTATGCTACATCACAGCTTTCTGCTCTGGACATCACATCACAGAACTCAGGAGGTTACAACGCTAAAGCCCAGGATGTTACAACACAGCCAACCACCTAGGATGTTGCAACACAAAACTCAGGATATCACTACACTAGATCTCAGGATGTAATCACACAACCTATTACCCAGGTCGTTATAACACAAAAGATTAATGGGCACACAGTCAGCACCTCAATTACTCAGGATGTTACGAAACAGCTGAACAATCAGCAAACAATAACCCCTACACAGCCAACCAACCAACCAATCCCTACACAGCCAACCAACCAACCAATCCCTACACAGCCAACCAACCCATCTATAGCAACTAAGCCAGCACTCCACACACCCCCACCAATATATATAGACGGCAGCTCCGATCACACTTTGCTCGCACAAGCACAAAGCCGAAGACCCCAGCCTGAAGATGACGAAACGTCGACCTCGTCGAAACGTC
>NW_015386890.1:117908-119952 GCF_001527695.2 Protobothrops mucrosquamatus
ATATTATATTTACATACATTACACATACACATACACATACACATACACATATATATTTCCACCAGCTAAAGGAGAAGAATGAACTGGGAAAATTCAGTGGCAGAATCTGTCCCTTACAGATTGGCCATGTGAGGCATTCAAAGCTAGCTATAAAGCCTTTGGCTCCAAAGATTTAGGATTTTTGTCCTGGAATAAGGTATACAAAATCAGATAAGGGGTTGGCATCTAGGGTCAAACTGTATCCCTTACATGACACACTTTAACACATTCTTTTGAAAATGATTGTTCTGATGCCTGGCAGTCATCTTTTGACAAATTCCACAGTTGGAAAGGGGGGGGGGGTTAAAAAAAGAAAAGAAAAAGGAGAGATATCTTGAAGTACTATTTTATGCTCATTTCTAAAGTACAAAAAGCAAAATCTGCAGAAGAATACGTTTTTGGGAGGTTTGTTTCATAGGGGAAGAGTTATATGGTTGATTTATTTGAAAGGTTGATTTATTTAAAGGAATATATCTAAAGTGCTCCCTTTAAGCTTAGCAAGTCGTTGGAAATTTTAAAATGTATGAAATAAATATGATGGGTTGTACCCAATGTAATGTCCTCTTGGAGTGGAAGATCTAGGAGGTTAACAAAGAAAAGTGGTGAGCTTCCTTTCATCTCAGAGCTACTACTGTTATATGGCCTTCTGCCTTTTGTACAAAAGAGAGAATTGTCCAGAGGAGAAATGCCCCCTTTTTTTGTGCAGACCAGTGTCTTCCATGAAGCGTATGTTGGATACCAACCTCGTCTGCTATATAATGTGATTTATTATAATGCATTCCATGCAAAGTATTAACTAGATTTTGATAGTTCTAGAAAATTTGATCCCATTGGTGCGACTGTAATCTTAAAAGTTTTTCATGGGTTACAAATAGTAGGAGTATTTCAGTGTTGCCCAAAATGTTGTTTTGCTGCATACAATTTGTTGTGTTGTAGCAGAATCTTTTTTTTTTCTTAGTATATGGCATCAAACTGTAACTTTCAAGTTAGTGTAACTGTTAACACTGTGCAACCTGAAAATGAAAGCTTGTTCAGATATTTATCAGAGTGCTGTTAATATTAGAAATAAGTAACTTATCGCTTGCTGCATTTAATTTGTTCTTTGGACTGCTAAGTATATGAAATTGCAAACTTACGTTTCTCTAAATTCTGAGTTTTACATTATATGTGAAGGACTATCACCATCTTTTTAAAAAAAAAAAATACCCTTTTTGCCCTTTATATTTATGGTACCAATTACATTGCAGCTAGAATATCCTCTCCTTGTTTCTAGCAGAACATTTGTTTCCCATATTGCATAGTAAAAAGAAGTTCAAAAGTCACCTTGCCAAAATCCTCAGAAGATGATAGAAGAAGACTAGAAAGCTTTTTCTCATAGAGAGGAGAAAAATTGGCAAAGCAGAAATCCTAGAACTTCAAGCCAGCCATGGAAGGAAGGAAGGAAGGAAGGAAGGAAGGAAGGAAGGAAGGAAGGAAGGAAGGAAGGAAGGAAGGAAGGAAGGTTCTCCCTAACGTTTGTGCACATTTAGATGAAAATTCAGAAATCATGTATGTTATTTCAATAAAAATAGAATCTGAACACCTTAGGGGTGGCTGTAATAAGGTGAACTACTTTGAGGAGCAAATTTAAGGTCCTTTTACAAGGTCTTTTGTCTCTAACTCCCTTTTAACTAGAGGATTGCCTCAACTACAGGACTCTCCAGTGACGCAGAACATGTGACCACTCCAAGATCATCCTACCTAATAGGATGCTTCTGAATGAAATCTCTTTAAGAAATGAACTTCTCCCTCTCATCAGCCGATACACTCCCACAGAGAGGGTCTCCTCAGGGTGCCGTCAGCCAGACAGTGCCGGCTGGCGACCCCCAGGGGGAGGGCCTTCTCTGTTGGAGCCCCCACCCTATGGAACGAACTACCCCCAGAGATCCGGGTGATTCCGGATCTCCCCTCCTTCCGCCGCGCCCTCAAGACATGGCTATTTAAGCTAGCAGGACTGGCCTAAGGG
>NW_015386890.1:120415-124809 GCF_001527695.2 Protobothrops mucrosquamatus
GAACGAACTACCCCCAGAGATCCGGGTGATTCCGGATCTCCCCTCCTTCCGCCGCGCCCTCAAGACATGGCTATTTAAGCTAGCAGGACTGGCCTAAGGGTTATCTTAATTTGGTTTTAAAATAATTTTAACAAGAAAAGGCCAATAATTAATATTTTATTTTAATTACATTTTAAATTCAGTATTTTTGTATTATGTATCTGTTTTAAATGGCTGTAAGCCGCCCTGAGTCCGCTGGGAGAAGGGCGGGGTAGAAATTTAAATAATAAATAAATTTAAATAATAAATAAATAAGCCAAAGAGATCTTGCTTTGCTGATGAGTACATCATGGCATAGGGTGTGGTAAGTATGAATTGGGTAGGATGGTATGGGGATGGGGATAGGGAAGGGGAAGAGGAAGAGGAAAGGGAAGTGGATGGGGAAGGGGGAGGGGGGGAAGGGATTGAAAGGAAGCAGGTGTTGATATAATAGCTGGATCGTCATCATTCTCTCACCTGACTGAGACCAAAGTTTAAACTTCTTTCATTTCCTTTCTTCAGGCTAGCTTCAGCGGCATGGACCCAATTATGGAACTTGGTACCCTCCCCACTTGCCCCCACTGTAAACTATAATCAAAGATATGTTTGTTCATCCAGGCATTTTGTAGGATAATAATTACCCCAGGGCTAAGCTGTCTTTCAAACCTCCTTAAAATAAACTTTGTTTAATTTGTTGTATTTTTATAGTTGTATTGTTTTTTTTATGGTTGATTATTAATTGTTTTCTTGAATGGTTTTTATTGAAGATTATTCAGTTAGATTGCAGAGCACTCTGGACTCCTTTGAGAGGAAGTGCAGTATTATTGTGATTATCATCACTAATAATAATAACGGCTTTTCTTTTTTACAGTGAAAATTAAGTATAATAAGCAGTGGTAATTTAAGATTTGAGAAGCAACCAAAATTAAACCTGGAAATAAGTAATCTAAGCAATAAAAGCTATCTGAAAGGCAGATAACAAAGACTTTGTTATCTGCCTGTCTTAAAATCCTTTATTTTTTGTTTTTATTCTGATGTCCTTACTTAACACATATTCCCTGGTCTCAGGTGCCATGACAGTGACAGTTCTCTGCCCTCTTTCACCTTCTGTTGTTTTTCTCCATTGCCAGAAACATTTTTCAAGCTTTCTTTTCTTCTCATTTGAAATATATGAAGTAGAATACCGGTTCCATTTTAGTACTCTAGAAAATGCTCAGAGGTGAATTAAATAACCAGCCATCTGTGCCCACTTATGGAATGAGGCAATGTTTTTCCACCCTATATTGAGACATGATAGGTGAATCACAATCTCCAATTAACCCCTTCAATATAAAAATTAAAATGTATGGGTAGCTAAATATTAAGGAATCAATTAAAATAAATAGTACTACAATATTTGGGTGTATCTGTGAATATCTATCTATCACTTATGTCTGTCTGTCTGTCTGTCTGTCTGTCTGTCTGTCTGTCTGTCTGTCTGTCTGTCTGTCTGTCTGTCTGTCTGTCTGTCTGTCTGTCTGTCTATCTATCTATCCAGGGCTTTTTTTCTCATAGAACGCCCAGAACGGAGTTCCGGCACCTTTTTTTTTTTTTTTTTTAAAGCACTGTATCTATCTATCCATCCATCCATCCATCCATCCAAACATATGCACACACATATTAATTCATACACACATTTATTTATATTTATGTTTATATTTGTTTTGTTGTTAATATGCTTTACTCAGATAACTTATAGACTTAAAAATATTCCCCCTTCCCAAATTCATGGCATGATCAAACGATAACAAACACATGAAAATGAGTTAAAAATAGTGGAAAGGATACACACATACACACATACACACACACTGAACAGTGTTCAGATCCTACATAACAAAGCTGGAGGAGATAAAAACATAGACCTTTTGAGATACTGTTTCATAAAGAGACATCACAAAATAAAGCCTTTTTAAATATCCCATCAGTGTACCTCAGTTAATAAAAGAATCACAAAGATGTTATAGTTAAAACTGGGCCACATGGAAAGATATCACTCCTGAGGGGTCTGTTCCAGGCTGTTCAGGGCTTTGAAGGCTGATGGCCACATCTTAAAATAACCCATCGGTAGGCAAAAAAAACCTGACCTCAAATAGGTTTAATATAACCCTCTGATGTCTCCAAACCAAAATTTTGCTTCAACATTCTGAATCCCTTGAAATTCCCAGATTGTCTTTATGGGTGGTTCTAGATAATGTGCATCAAAATAAGCTAAAGACCCCGTGTCAACTATCCAGTTGGCATTTCCAAAAAAAGAAACTCCTGGGACATTTTACCAAGAGTATAATACTTTACTGAAAATTTACATTGGCACAGAAGAAGCGAAACCAGTTTCAAATCCCCCAGAGTTTTACACCCCTACAATATGATGCTACAGAACCTAAACCATGTATTTCAATGTTACCACTTCCTCTCCCCATGACTACCTCCCATCTTTCCTGCATTATGCTTCCATATGGTTCACGTTCATCCCCTCCAAAACAGGTCCAAAACTTTATTACTTCAACTATCTTCCGGGAATGATCTCTATTATAAGAAGTCCCAGGTTTGTATCAATAACATTGGACAAACTGCATTATTTTTATTTATTTCTACAACAATTTGTATAGAGCCTACTTTAGAGATTATGAGTAGGTAATACCTGTTTTAACAATTTTCTGATCACCGGGACAGCTTATACAATATCGCTTTAATCTCCCAATTTTCCATGAGAACATTACCATGTTAAGATGTAGCACAGTCTGTCTCAGATTCCAAAGGAAATGCCTCTGGGATTTTGAGGACAGCTAAGCTCTTTATTCAAATTAAAAACCCAAAAGGAAGTTTTACCAAACCTTTTCTTCAATTTCCTTCTTCCTACAAAATTGATTATGTATTGTGGGTGGGGTTGGCATTCCCTCTTAAAAATACTGAAATTTTTTTTAGATCTGAATATTTTTGTGGCATTCAACAATTAGTTCCCCATTTCCTGTCTTTAAGAAGGCCCTAATAAAAACCATAATATGCCAGTTAGATCCAAAGTAGAGAGTTTTGTTACTGGATCTGAGAGGAAAAAATGTGTTTGCATTGTTGTATAACAATTTATAGATTGTGATTGACAATGAAGATACACAGACAAGTGGAAAGGCGAGACATAATTAATTATTGAGAAAACGTTTTTAAAGAATTCTCCTGACTGAGTTGTTCCTTATTATTTTTCTCAAATAGTTTTGTTATTTGAAGAGATTTGTTCAACTGCTTAACACTAGTATTATTTTACAAAAGTTAGTTAAACAAGATAATAACACTAAATTCTCTAAGTGGAAAATAGAATTTGTAGGTAGGCAGCTAATAATAGATCTGTCCCTGTTTGGAAATAATAATCATTAAAGTACAACAGAAAGACAAACTCCCCCCCTCCCCAAAAAACATTTTGTTCACAACTCACCTTTCCCTGAAGAAAACTTCCCATCAACATGATAATACCTGCTCAGGCTCTTCATCTACCTGGAGATGGGATAGAAGAGATCCCCCAAGCTAGGGATTTTCTGAATAAACTCCCCTTTAAGGAAGGGAAGAAGTGAGAAGTGATGGCCAACCCTCTAATGGCCTTATAGAAAGAAGCAAAGACCAGGTTTTTCTAGGAGGGCTTTGGAACTGAGTCTAAAACATAAATGCAAGTTATCATTATTGATATTGTTGTTGTTGTAATATATTTCTCATACTTTATATTGGTTATTTGATTATGTGCCATCAAGTCACTGTCAAATCTTAATGACCTCATAAATACATTTTCTCCAAGACAATCTGTGTCTAGCCAGGTCCTCCAGCTCTTCCAAGTACAGTAACTGAGCCCATCTATTTTGCTACTGGTCCTCTTCTTTTTCTCTTTTTTTTCCCAACTCGGCCAACATTAGAGCCTTCCACAGAAAGCTAGGTCTTCCCATATTATGCCCATAATTTGAATCTGGTTAGCTGTGCCTTGAGTGAAAACTCTGGGTTGATCTTTTGACGGTGCATTTGTTTTATTTCTATGGCTGGTACTCTCAGGAGTCTTCCTCATCATCAAAGTAGAGGCACACACTCATATAACACCTAACATCCAGCTTGCCTAAGACAGTATTTTCCAAAGCGCCTGAAGGCAGGACAAGGAGCAACAGGTGGAAGCTAACCAAAGAGAGAAGCAACCTAGAACTAAGGAGAAACTTCCTGACAGTTAGAACAATTAACCAGTGGAACAACCTGCCTCCAGAAGTGGTGAATGCGCCAACACTGGAAGTTTTTAAGAAGAAACTGGACAGCCATTTGTCCGAAATGGTATAGGGTTTCCTGCCTGAGCAGGGGGTTGGACTAGATGA
>NW_015386890.1:124891-127903 GCF_001527695.2 Protobothrops mucrosquamatus
GAGAAGCAACCTAGAACTAAGGAGAAACTTCCTGACAGTTAGAACAATTAACCAGTGGAACAACCTGCCTCCAGAAGTGGTGAATGCGCCAACACTGGAAGTTTTTAAGAAGAAACTGGACAGCCATTTGTCCGAAATGGTATAGGGTTTCCTGCCTGAGCAGGGGGTTGGACTAGATGACCTCCAAGGTCCCTTCCAAATTTATCATCATCATTATTATTATTATAGTATATAAATGCATAAGTAAATATAGAACAAACTATAGTGCAAGATAAGAACTGCAATCCAACATGTTTAGAGAGCCACGTCTCTTCTATAAGGGTGTGATCTTTTGTTCCAATTTGCCCAGTTGTGTCTTTTGAGGTAGCAGCTCTCCTTATGCTTGCTCCTTAAATTCCTTTTCAACTGGTGATATTGGGGATTAAACTTGTACCTGTTCTATCACTAACAGCGAGCTTCCTCTGTAGCAGCTGCAGCCACACAACAGAATACCAGCAACAATCCCTGACTTTGGGCTTAATTCTGCAATGCCTCCTTGTAGCTGTTATATCCCATGTTGTGATCACGGCTTTTTCATTACCGTATCATGTATTTCATGGCTATTGGCTATGAGATACAAGAGACAAAACTTCAGGGTGCTAAAACGTTCTCCGGCAGTGTGGCGAATCGCAATGACAAGGTTGCGTTTGTGAAACTTGGCACAGCCACTTGTGATACGATGCGGTAAAATGAAATAATCCTTTTTTCCACAGACAATGCAAGCTATGGTATTCAGAGTGCTGAAGATGGCTCCAGCCTGCCTCCTCTCAGTAATCATGCCACTTCTTTTTAAAACCCAATTTCTAATCAATTCCCTTTTTCTGGGAGAGAATGAATGTAGAGTAAATCATTAATGAATAATTATGCTGAGATGATAATGTTCTCTGACTTTGGCTTTTGTGACAACTTTCCACTGTAATCAAATAAAAAAGCTCCTTTGATAATTTCAGGCAGTGCCATAATCTTTTGTTATGTTTCATAAATGAATTTAGCTAAAAATACAATACTTTGAGAAGGAAGGAAGGAAGGAAGGAAGGAAGGAAGGAAGGAAGGAAGGAAGGAAGGAAGGAAGGAAGGAAGGAAAAAGAAACAAATCTGATTATGTATGAATTGGAAATAGCCTTCTTTGAGCCAGTTAATGCTGTCTCATTAACTGATCACAAATCTCAGTTTCCACATGTTCTTCATTAGTACGGATAAAACTAATTCAAATATATGCTAAAAAATACAATTATCCCCAGACAGCTTGTGCTTAAAGAAAACATGTGGATGTTACATCCAGATGCTGTCATTCTTGTGGGTTGTTGGCTTGTTTAATTGTTCCTTGAAATGTTGATACCACAAAGCAACTTAAAAGGTATTGTGTTGCATTGCCACAGTTTAAACAACCAGTAAAGAAGGCTCCACTTCTTCTACCACAGGACAGCTGTCCGTTAGTTCCAGTAGCAGCCTAGGAATTTGTAATTCCTCTTGCTACCATGAGCATTGATCCTGGTCAAGCCACTGCAAGGATACGTTTTCTTCAGAGACCACTATATTTAATATTTAAGCATTGTTTCCTAAATATTGTTCTACCTGCCTGCATTTCAGTAGGGTATCGAAACTGGAATATTTAGCACTTCAAGGATACATCCTTGCAGTGCTAAATATTCCAATTTTGATACCCTACTGAAATGCAGACAAGTAGAACAATATGTAGAAAACAATGCTTAAATATTATTTAAATATTAAATATAGTAGTCTCTGAAGAACATTGGTTATATTTTGAACAAGCTTTCCTTGTGGTCTTCAAAAGATGCAGAGAAATGCTTGAATTGTTATTGTTGTTAGTTGCGAAGTCGTGTCTGACCCATCGCGACCCCATGAATAACGTTCCTCCAGGCCTTCCTGTCCTCTGCCATCTTCTGGAGTCCATTTAAGCTCACGGCTACTGCTTCAGTGACTCCATCCAGCCACCTCATTCTCTGTCGTCCCCTTCTTCTATTGCTTTTTTTGTATCGTTATAATTACTCATTGGGTTTGGGGTGGGTTTTTTTGGGTTAAAATAATGAGGAGGGAATGGTTTGACAAAAATTGGAGAAGCTAGCCCTTAGATGGTCATAGTTTTTATTAAATTTATCCTGCAGGTTTCCATAATTTTATGCAAAGGAACTCAAATAAACATTCATTTATGGTTCTTGGTGTAGTAAATGTTAGATATTTTCTCTCCTTCTGAGAGCAAAGTTAGCATAAAGAGAACTGCATGTTGTTTACTCTTCTTTTTCCAGAGGTCAGGTATTTCACTGATTTATGAATTATATGTGTCCTTTATGTACCTTCTAAAACATATAAAGGCACAGAGGCTCTAAATCTATATACACACAGGACCACAAACAGAGCTGTAAGGGAGAACAGAGAAATAAAACGGTGACTTTTTGCTATTCATCTGATTTTGGTTCAGCAAACTTTGAGTTCCATGTCAAAGGAGATTAGGTGGCTGAGGGATATTTTCCTGAAAACTGGGATTGTGATGAGGAGAAAAACAAGAATTCAGTGGGCCTCGTTCTAAAATAAATACCCAAATGACTGGTCTTAGGAAAACAGCCAATATGTTCAGGATCAGGCTCACTGGCCATACATTAATTTCCAACACATAGCTGGATAAAAATCTCCCATGTTGCTGTGCCTGTGTAGCCTATATTTAAATTTGCCTGGCTGCATTCAGTCCAGTGTGGTTTCTGGGCAGTCTATAAAGTTCTTCTGTTCTCCTCTCGACTTCCTTGTTTCCCTTCAAATATTTATTTATTTATTTATTTATTTATTTTATTAAATTTATATCCCGCCCTTCTCCTTGCGGACTCAGGGCGGCTAACAATCAAGTAAAAAATACACAGATAACATTACAAGTTTAAAAATTAATTAAAAAGGAAATATTTAACTGTGATCTAATTAAAATATAATTAAAACCCCCTCTAAAAATTTCCCCTAGGCCAG
>NW_015386890.1:129608-130785 GCF_001527695.2 Protobothrops mucrosquamatus
CCCAAAGCCACGAATGATCTCCCCCAGCGGCTTCACATAAATATTGAACAGAAGTGCTTTAACAGTTCATGTTTTGGAAACTGGTTGTAAAGAAGACATTTCCTTGGCACAATTGCTGTTTTATTTTTAAACAACAGCTAAAACTCTTTATAGCCAATCTTCACTGGGGTAGAACTAAAATCTGGAAGTAATCAGCAACCACTGAACATCAGAAATTCTTCCCCCCAAAAAACACATTTAAGCACAGCTGGAATCTGCTAGCAGCTGGGATAGGATTCAGGTAGCTTAATCCCTGGAGGTTACTTGCCATCTCCCCACCCCATCCCCCCCTTCTTTATCTTGTGTGTGGAACTAAAAAGCCCCAGGGTGTTGATGGTTGTAAAGAATCTCACACCTGCTGGGAGCCATAAATACAGAACTAGGTTACCCTGTCAGCTTGCTTACCACTGTCATGGAATTTCTTTCTGGCAGCTGAGCAAGGGATGGGAGAAAGAGAGAGGGGTGCTAACTGTTTAGTTATGTAAACAAATCAGATAAGTAGCAGAAATTGCAGCCCTTAAAGCAAACAGTTTTTGACATACATGCTTGACCTGTTATACAAGCGAGGCTGGTTAAGGAGTAAACAAAATTGTACCCTTCACTTCAAAGAGTTATTGTTGTAATTATGCAAGAAGCAACATGGCCCACTGTAGTCCTTGGGAACCGGTTAACTGCATTCTCCCTGGCTTTTCTTTTTCCTTCTTCCCTCCCCCCTTTCAAAGTGTTTTGAGTATTTCCTAATTACAAGAAGTTAGGCTTGGGAGATCTGTCTGAGGAGACAGAAATAATTTATCCATAGCCTTTGAACACCGCTGTGACTTTTAAGGATATTTTGCTGAATTTTTTCACTGTTTTAATGATCAGATCAGACAGGCTTAGGATACAGGAGGACCTGGACAGACTTGAGCACTGGGCGTTATCTAACAAAATGAAATTCAGTGGTGAAAAAAGTAAGGTTCTACATTTAGGCAAGAAAAACCAAATGTACAGGTATAGTATAGGGGGTACCTTGCTCAATAGTAGTAACTGTGAGAGGGATCTCGGAGTCCTAGTGGACAATCACTTAGATATGAGCCAGCAGTGTGCTGTAGCTGCCAAAAAAGCCAACACAGTGCTGGGCTGCATTAACAGAGGGATA
>NW_015386890.1:133981-137732 GCF_001527695.2 Protobothrops mucrosquamatus
TTTGCATATATTTCTTGCCTTGATCTTTAGTCCAAAGTCTTTCAGAGTAGCTCACATAAGTTAAAAACTCTATTGAAAAAAAACCAGTGAAAATATTAAAAACAAAGAAACATCTAAGACAAATAGAACAGGATAGAACAGAACATAATAGAATAATAGAGTTGGAAGGGACCTTGGAGGTCTTGTAGTCCAACCACCTGCTCAGGCAGGAAGCCCTATACTATTTCAGACAAATGATTATCCAATCTCTTCTTACAAACTTCCAGTGTTGGAGCACCCACAGCTTCTGGAGGCAGGTTGTTCCACTGGTTAATTGTTCTAACTGTCAGGAAATTTCTCCTTAGTTTTAGATTGCTTCTCTCTTTGGTTAGTTTCCACCCGTTGCTTCTTCTCCTGCCTTCAGGCGCTTTGGAGAAGAGCTTGACTCCCTCTTCTTTGGGGCAGCCCCTGAGATATTGGAACACGGTTATCATGTCACCTCTGGTCCTTCTTTTTATTAAAAGAGAGTCTGTGTATCCCGGCCATATACAGGTAAGCCTCAACTTAGATCTGAAATTGGGACCAGGATTGCCATCATAAATTTGTGCGATTGTAAAGCAAAACATCATGTGAATGCATCAAGTTACAATGGCACTCCTGGCATTCTGCATTGTGGTCAATGTCAAGAATTGTCGGTCATTAAGTGACTGCCCATATCAAGCCAAGCCATACCAAGCCAAGTCCCTTCCATCCCCAAGCCTCAGTAAGTTAAGGGACTGTCATATATGTGTGTGTCTGTGTATGTGTGTGTCTGTGTGTGTGTCTATCTATCTATCTATCTATCTATCTATCTATCTATCTATCTATCTATCTATCTATCTATCTATCTATCTATCTATCTATCTATCTATCTATCTATCTGACAGCCCCTGTGTGTGGGTATATACGGTATATATATGAGACAGTATGTGTGTGTGTGTATATGTGTGTATGTAAATGTGTATATATATTTGTATGTATATATATGTGTGTGTGTATGTGTATATATGTACAGTATATGTATGTATGCGTGTTTGTGTGTCTCTCTGTGTGTGTGAGGCTGGTTCTGAAAAGGAGACAGAAAAGGCAGAGAGGGGCTCCTGCTTCAGTGTCTGGGCACAGAAGGGAAAAGGCCAGGGTAGGGGAGCTGGGACCGAAGGCAGCAAGGCAAACCTATGCTTGCTGGGATAGGTGAGTTTTCCCATGCGCATCATGTGTGGGTGGGCTACCAAGCGCCCAAACTTTGATCATGTGACCATTGTGGCACTGCAATGGCTTTAACTTTGGGCAAAGGTCGTAAGTCCATTTCTTTCAGCACCATTGTAACTTTGAAAGGTCGCTGAAACGAATGGCTGTAAAATGAAGACTACCTGCGCCAAGACTTCAACTTGCACTTCTGCTTCTCCCCAAAGAACTCAACATCTTGTAATAGCTCGGCGATTTCATGCGTGCTTCCATCAGATGCTACTGATTTAGTGTTAAGAACAGTGAAACCTTTAAAGAAATAACTTTAGTGGTTACTTTAGTTATATGGTAACTGGCATTAATTAATATTGTGGGATGTAATTTTAAAAGTGTTTTGAATTTTAATGGTTATTATGGTGGAGTTGTGGAATTATAAGGGATTTCTGAAAAAAAAAATACTTATACATGGAAAATTATAGCATTGTATATTAAGGGGTAGAGGGATTATTGTTTATTAATGTTATGATATATTGATAAGGTGATATATAATTGGTGATTGAAAGCTAAGAATTGAAGAGAAGGCAAAGTTTTTTTTTCTTTTTTTTATTAAGATTAAGGGATTGGTGAAGATGGATTGGTTATATGTAGATAGATTATTGTAGTTTATATTTGATTATTTTTTTTAATGAGTTAAAGTATGTTTATATTAGATTAGTTTATATTGGGTAGTTTTATGTAGACTTAGGAAGATGAGTGCTTAATCCCGTAACCAGTTCTGGGAAGTCTGGGGGGGTTGGGNATGAGTGAAGATGGGTTTCCCCCCCTTTTTGAAGGGCAGAATATTTGGGGCATTTCTTTGTTGTTTTTTTTCAATGCCATCATACCCAATTTTAGGATTTAGTTGCTTCCTGTTGCAAGAAGAAAGGAAATTGGCAATAAAGGTGAGGTCCGTCTAGGATCCTAAAAAGAGGTTTAGGGAACAGGATGAGGGATATTTCTTTACTTAAACTCCTGGTTATGTACTGGCCTCATCTGAGATGGAGAAGGAAAGGATAAGAGAGCAGATGGGAAATATTAACATTTGGACATTACAGTCCCGCATTAGATAATGGTTTCCTCCCTTTTTTTAGTTGGCAATGACTGAATCAGCCACTCTTTGCCTGCTTGCAGGCTAGCAATAATCAGCCCTTAGCAAATGTCTTCTTTATTCTTTCAATCTGTTGTCCATCTTTCTACAAATGTAAACTCAAGATAGCTACCCATGATGACAGTAAAGAACACCGATCGATAACTCAATTACAATGTTTTAAAGAAAAATTCTGAACAAACATGTAAATAAAGAATCGGAAGAATAGCTGAACTCAAACATTCACACGAGGTAGAAATAAATGTCTTTAAAGGTCTAAATTAAGTTTTAAAAAAAGCCCTTTGCCTGACTTCCAAAAATATGGAAATGGTAAGGAACAGAGAATGTTAACCATGTTAATTTAACCATGAATGGGGGTGATAGCGAAATTACAAAACATTTGTTTAGCAAGCCACTCCTCTGAATGAATCAGTTCAATGTTTATATGTTGCACTCCCACCAGCAAAGCTGAATTTCCAACAAAATAACATACAAAGACGACCACTGATAAGAAGGTCTTTTTGTATCAAGAAAGAAAACAGACTGAAAAATAAAATAGTTAACACTTAATAAGATACTGTACAAACATATTATCACTCAATATATCTGCTGAGGGCTTCTGCAAGGATAGAATCCTACAGGGAAGGTTTTTCCTTACCTGGTATATTATCTGATCATTGACCGAAACAAATATTATCTGTTTCTATTTTAATCCTTCTGCTCTTGCTCTAAATGTTCTGCTATTTGCCATCCACTACTACTTACTAATCCACCCTTTCTTATAAATGTGACACTTAACTCTGCTTACTGCTGTATAATTTTAGATCTTTGCACTGCGCTGGATTTTCTTTTTGATGCAATGAAGAGTTTGAGTACATATTGGTATGAGCTTGACATGGTAGAGTTCAATTACAGAAAGATACAAAACTCCAGTTTGGAGACCTCAAATCACTGAAGCGAGAGAATTCTTCTGCATTTGTGAGCCTGCTTCAAACCTTTGTCTACACTGATCTGCCAATATAGAGTAAAGGGCTCATCATACACTTCGGAAGGGATTTCTATTTCCTACCTAGTCATCCTCACTTCCCACGATTCAAAGTTTAAAGATTAGTAGTTTTAGTTACCTGGTGGAGATCATTATGCGCCCTGTTCCCTTTAATTAGTTTAACTCCTGGAAGACATGGAGGATGAACTAATATTCAAAATGGATAATTTTGTTTGATTTTGCATATATTTCTTGCCTTGATCTTTAGTCCAAAGTCTTTCAGAGTAGCTCACATAAGTTAAAAACTCTATTGAAAAAAAACCAGTGAAAATATTAAAAACAAAGAAACATCTAAGACAAATAGAACAGGATAGAACAGAACATAATAGAATAATAGAGTTGGAAGGGACCTTGGAGGTCTTGTAGTCCAACCACCT
>NW_015386890.1:139996-150068 GCF_001527695.2 Protobothrops mucrosquamatus
GATCGTATAGTCAAATCCATTATGTGCTGTACTTCTGGTTTTGTTATAAGCTCCAAACCTTTTGCAGTCTTTAATGTAGAAACAGAAACAGTTAAATCAAAATTAACGTTAACCCACTTAGAACATTTCAGTTCCCAGAATAGCTCCTAGAAAGACTTTAAGCTGCCAGTGATGTTGAGGATGGTGGTAAATCTTGTATTACTTACATTTCAGTGACTGAGACTTTTTTCTATTTCTATTTAAAGGATATTTGCTTAATTATGCCAACTGAGAACAGTGACAGATTGAAATTAAATGTTTGGATTAAATATTTTGTCAGCAAACATGCAGCCACTGCTTTGCTGCTGTTTCTCTTCATTTCTGCATACTGATTATAGTAAAACTATAAACTTAGTCTTTAGCTTGGCAAGTTTTAAAGATTTTAGGTAAAGCATATTGGATATGTGATTTAAAATCCACAAGAAAGGATCCATATCTAGAAAAAACATGAAACATTAATATTGAATGTGGGGAAGCGTTGTGAATATGCTTCATTTTATAGACCTTTCTCAGAACCATCTCAACAACTCAGTGGGGCTTTGGCAAAGAAATATTCATAGGATTGTGCTATATGTATGACATTTGAGCTATGAAAAGTTTTGCTGTCTCTGTTCAAAGTTTCATAAAGTGACCTAGTCCCCTGCTTCCAAAGAGGAAAGTCAAGTTGCTGTCTTGTTTTGCAGTCACTCCAGCTGCTTCAGTGAGCTACTGGAAATACCCAAAGAAAGAGCTGGGGCAACAGGGTGCTGCTGTGAGGCCTGTTTATACTTCAGTGTACTGAATTCAGGTTTGGTGAATGGTGTTGCTTCTGCACTTTGATTGGTTAAATTGTATTTTCATTATTCATGGAGCAAATTAGCCTTACACAACCAGGGCTTCCTGAATTTAGCTTGTATCCAAATGCTTCTGGATCTTTCTCCTGATTTAGTTCCATCAAAGTCATGTCCTCATTGTGAAGAAAAGCTATGTGAAGAAAAGTTATGTGAACCTTCTAGCAGAACTGATAAAATGAGACAATATAATACTGTACATGTTGATCTCAAAACAGCTAGTTAATTGTTTGTAAAATGACAATTAATTTCATTGGGATCTATGAATCAGATTTTCTGACCACCCAATACAAAAGTTTCCTGTAATATTTTCTATGCCAGCTTTTCCAGGTTCATACACACTGTTGACCTATAGTTCCTGTAGTCTCCAGGCCAAAAGTCAGAATGGCCAACTCTGGCTTTCATTTTGTTCTCCAGGATCATCTGAAACAGGGGTGTCAAACTCACCACATCACGTGACATGTCGCGACATATCGTGACTTTTTTGCCATTGCCGGCAACGGGGTGGGCGCAGTTTCTCTATGATGGATCCGGCCCACGGCCCGGCAATTTGACATCCCTGATCTAAAATGAGGTAGAAGTTCAAAAGACTATCAAACATCATTTGAGCAACTTCAACTAAAACAACACCACTGAAAGTAAACCTACATTGCTCCTGAAAACCATGCCAATAATAGTCTGTTATGGAACTTAAGGGAAGTTGCTTTGCATTTAGAAACTATTTTGGCTACCTTGTGGTAGTCCATTATCAGCTTGCATCCCATGGCCAAAGTGAGGGAATTTCTACATACAGGTAGTTCTCGAATTACAACCATGAGCCCAAAATTTCTGTTGCTAAATGAGACAGTTGTTAAGTGAACCTTGCCCCATTTTATGATCTTTTTGCCACAGTTGGGAAGTGAATCATTGCAGTGGTTAAATTAGCAATATGGCTGTTAAGTGAATCTGGCTCCCCCATTGACTTTGCTTGTCAGAAGGTCGCAAAAGGGGATCACATGACTCTGGGACACTGCCAATGTCATAAATGTGAGTTAGTTGCCAAGCATCTGAATTTTGATTACGTGACTGTGGGGAGGCTACAATGGTCATAAGTGTGAAAAATGGTCATAAGTCATTTTGTTCAGTGCCGCGTAACTTCAAACAGTCACTAAATGAACGGTTGTAAGTTGAGGACTTCCTGTACTGATTATTTCCTCAAGGAAACAATAAGCCTTCCTTTAGTTTCAGAAGTGATTGACAGGTTCTTCTCACAGTCTTGGGGTAGTAAGTATACCCTGATCCACAACTCATAGGGATCTATCTTGTTTCTCTCACTCTTTCTCAATGTCCAGCTTTCACAGCTGCTGAAAACTTCCACTAAAGCAAGTAATTGTACTGATCTTTGTTTTCATAGAACATTCCTCATCCTTTATGTTCTTGTTCATTGCCTTCCCCCTTAAGAATTAAACCCATCTTTACTTTCCAGCACACTATCTTTACCTATTTGGGGGATAAAAAAAATGTAAAACTATCTTTTTCCTGCATTTCCTTGCCATCAATGACAAATTCTCTAAGCATTGTAAGTTGATGTTGCCTTTGTCTTAATACTGTCTTCTTTCTAAGTCTTCCTTTCTTTTAGATAATAAACTGGCATAATCTGCCTGTCTTCTTTTTAGCAAATTCAAACATGATAAGCCTATCACAGCGTATGATTTTTCAGTGCTGGTCACAAGCAGGATTCTAAACCCCACGAGTATCTTCATTTAGGAAGTTGCCCCAAGTCTTGGAAGATTGCAGAGAAATATAATAGGGCTAAGGAACGTGGCTCACCAATATGCCTCTGCTTTTCGTAACGTGCTTTTACACCCACGGGGAAAAGAACCTCTGAAGAAAATATAGTTGGAAATCTATATTATCTATATTATTCATACCCCACCCCCGTTACACACATATACACACACTGCTCCCCCAAGCTTAAGGCTGGATTAAGCAGGTGTTTTTGCAATGATCTTTCCTTTTCTTGCCTGGGCATCAGGGAAAGCTTCCTTCAACAATGGAAGATGGGAAGAGCAGACGAAGCTCCAGCAGTTAGTGAGACAATGTAGAACATGGACCCTGTCAAAGGACACCAAATATGATTGGCAGGAAGAGGCAGGTTGCCTTTTCCAGCTCTGTAGCCCGGTAAATGTACAGAGGAGAAGGATTAATGTGATCCAATAATCAATGTTGTTGGAAAGTTTGAGAAAATTTCAAAATGAGGAAGTTTAGGGAAGCCATTAGCACAGCGGCACAGCTTTGCGCTGGTGCAAGCGGTTCCTCCCTTTTTATATTCAGCCGGCAGTTGTGTAAATAGTTAGGCAGCAGTGTGCTTGACCACATACAGTCATTTCCATTCTCATTTTAATTGCCTTTTAAGGAGCACTAAGGAGGTCCAAATAAATATAACGAGCTTCATCAGCCACCTGTGAAATCTCCCACCGCAGTCACACAAATATGAGGATGAAAAAATAACAAGCATGTACAAGGAAAGCTAATCTTGGTGTTGCTGGTAGCAATAAATAGAGGCTGTTGAGTAGAGTCGAAGAACATTAGCCAAACAGCACTTAGTTGCTGTGAATGTGGTACAAAATCCTTTGTGTGGGTTGGGATGAGTAGGGGAAGAATGAGTAGGGGAAGAAATTAGAAGGTGAGGGGGAAAAAAGAAGAGATCCATGGGAGAAATTTCCTAGCCCTTACTCTAGGACCAAATAATTTTGCTTTGTTTTGTTTTGCTTCCTTTTGTTAATTTCTTTATCATTGCCATCTGGTAGTCAGAAGATATCCTCATGATGAGCCATTCCAACAAACCAGTTTCACCTTGTCATGGGATCTACTGTATTTTTAACAGTCACCACAAAGAGTGTTGCTAGTGTGGGAAGTTGCCCCCCCCAGAGAAAGAAATATTTTGGGGATATTAAAAAAGCAGAAAAGCAGGCCCATTTTTTCCTTAATAGCCCCAGGCAGAGGCCAGGTCTGTAGAAATGCAGATTTGATAATCCCATTCAGAAAGTCTGAGGCCCCATTCATGAACAAATACTACCAGGCAGAAGCCCATTCGAGACAGGATCTTTTGAAATCCCTTGCAGCAAAACTGATAGCTAACAATAGCAGAGTGATAGAATTAGAACCAGCAACACCCCACCCAAGAAATCCAACACAGGAAGAAAGCCATTAGACACAGCCCCAGAGAAGCAGGATATGACCTTTGGGACATAATAGGGTTAACCCACCAATACCAAAAAGGCACACTGAACCTCAGGTCAAAGTTCATACCACAGGAGCAGGGAACAACCTCAAAAGCCCAAGAAGGTATAAAAACCCACCACTCCCAGCAACATGTGATCAGCTTTCCCAGAGCCGCTTCTGTCTGGCTCTGTTCTTCAATAAACTACAACCTTCTTTCTAAAGCAGTCTCCATTTTGTTTATTCCCAGCTTGGATTGGACCTTGATGAAGATTTTTCTTTCAACACTAGGCCATTATTATGGTCATCTTGCCTTTCAAGTGAGCTTTCCAATAAAGGTAGGTTGTAGTTTTATAGAAGACTTCCTCAGACATTTTGTTTTAATTTAATCAACAAAGTTTTGGGCTTATTCTAACGGACTAATAATTTAGTCTTCTAAATTTAGTCTTTAGCCTTTTAAAGTGACCAGTGCTGTAGACTAGTGGGTCTGTGGTTGGGGGAGAACATGAGGAAAAAAATGATCTAAAATAGATACAAGCAGTATGGAGGTACTCTTTTTTTGTAGCTCCCTCATGTTTTTCTTCTGGATTTAGCTGTGGATCTATGTTCCTGCACATGTATCATGTCCATCACCATATGTTGCTTGGGGGGGGGGTAATAATACAAGAAGACAAAGTACCCACAGTGCCTTCAAAGTAAAATATTTATTTTTTCTTACATCTAGAAGCAGCCCTCCAGATGGAAGTTTGATTGTTTTGTGGGTGTGGAGGAACTAAAAGGTTAACTATGTGCTCATGAATGCTTCTGAAACTGAAATATGAGGGCAAGTGTAACATATGAAACCACTGTTAACACTTAAACATGACACAATTTCAAGTTGATGTGTCTCTTCAAAAACACTTCTATCCCACTATGCCAGAGATTGCTGTAATAAAAGCTAACTCTGTTTTGCTCTTCCCATCCGTATCCAAAAAACTTGTGAATGAAATCTCATAGATCCCTAGACCAATGTTTGCAAGAATATAGATAAAATGGGAAGGGCACAGACATATGAAAATTGCTGTACAAGTTGGCTGGGGACATATTCTATCCATGACTGGCAACTATGCTACTTTGTTTTTTGTTGGTTTTGTGTTGTTTTTATTTTTATCATGTTTAAAGTGGTTTTCATCCTGCCGTGGAGGATATAGTTTGCATTTCTTCTCTATAAACTGCCAAGAGTCCCTCTGGATTATGGCAACATAGAAATATGTTTAACAAGTAAATAACATTTAGAATGCTTTCCCTATGCTTACTTTGTCACATTGTTAGGAAAGCAAAGACCCAGTTTGCTGTAGTGGTTAAAACATCAGGCTAGAAGCTGGGAGATCTATGAGTTCTAGTTCCACTTTAGTATGAAACTAGGTGGGTGACCTTGGGCCAGTTAGTATCTTTCAACCCCAGAAAGAAGGCAAGAGTGACCACTTTCAAAATCCTGCCAAGAAAACTGTAGGAAGTAGTCCATGCAGTTTCCAGAGTCAGGCTAAAACATATAAGAAATGATTGCTGGAATTGGGTATGTCTAGTTTAATGAAGAGAAGGACGAGGGGGGACATGATAGCAGTGTTCCAATATCTCAGGGGCTGCCACAGGGAAGAGGGAGTCAAGCTATTCTCCAAGGCGCCTGAAGGCAGGGCAAGAAGCAACGGATGGAAACTAACCAAGGAGAGAAGCAACCTAGAACTAAGGAGAAACTTCCTGACAGTTAGAAAATTAATCAGTGGAACAACCTGCCTCCAGAAGCTGTGAATGTTCCAACACTGGAAGTCTTTAAGAAGAGATTGGACAGCCATTTGTCTGAAATGGTATAGGGTTTCTTGCCTGAGCAGGGGGTTGGACTAGATGACCTCCAAGGTCCATTCCAACTTTATTATTATTATTATTATTATTATTATTATTATTATTATTATTATTATTATTATTATTATTATTATTATTATTATTATCATCATCATCATCATCATCATCATCATCATCATCATCATCATCACTGATTCGAAGGTGCATGCCTACGCGTGCACACAGGCACACATGCAACACACACACACACAAACACACCGCAAAAATTTTTTTTTAGGAAAATTAGACATACCTTGAAGGACAAGCTGGTAATTACTTTACTTTACCAGGCTGTGTTCAGAAGCAGACTATAATGGAAGTTGAATCAAACATTGCCAGCCTTGTGAGGAAATACATGAAGTGAAGAAGGGACCTACGGTTTTTTCTACACTGGAAGTGATCTGACACCTTTTTCCACTGGCCAAGGATCCAACTTTACAAACAATGATCTGAAATTGAAAGGTTTAAAGAGGGGGAAAAAACATTGGAAGAAAAATGAGGTCTTTCAACCAATGTATTTGATCAGAAGACCAGATGTGTACCTAGCACCAAATCATCGTTCTGTTCACCATAATTACTGAAATTTTATTAGGAATGTTTATTAGTGCTTGATTTACAACCATTCATTTAGTGACCATTTGAAGTTAATAGCGGCACTGAAAAAAGCAACTTATGACTATTTTTCACACTTTTGATTGTTGCACCACTCCCTGGTCACGTGATCAAAATTCGGATGCTTGGCAACTGGCTCATATTTATGACGGTTGCCGTGTCCCTGGGTCACGTGATCCCTTGTGCAACCTTCACTTAACAACTGTGGCAAAAAAGGTCATAAAATGGGGCAAAATTCATTTAACAACTGTCTTACTTAGCAACAGAAATTTTGGGCTGAATTGTGGCCATAAGTCAAGGACTAACTTTTTTTTTTAATTTGAACAAGTTACATGGTTAATTTATGTAGAAATAGAATGTACTTCTCTTGAAATTATAGGGCTTATTTCTGAGTTGGTACTGACATCTATATATTTCATGAAAAGTGGCACAATTTCGTTTTCCTTCTTTTGGAAGCAAAATGCAAATTATTATTTTTCTTTCAAAAATCAAGCAGAATTCAAGCAGAATTCACCAGACACCCTCCGGAGCTATCCTGCAGATCCTGGGTGAAAGGTCATAGAATTGGGCAAATATGCAATAATCTTTGGCATAAAAATGGTGACATTTTTTAATAAAAGGAATTAAAAGATATCTCCAAATATTTATCTCTCTATGTTAAATGAGTTTTACAAACCAATATATGCATATGCATATTTCTAAGGATTTTTCCAGTAATAAATAAAAATAATCATTCATGTCAGCAAACTATAAAACCTTTTTTTAAAAATTCTGCTTGGTGCACTGATTTTATTTTTAGAATATATATATATATATATATATATATATATATATATATATATATATATATATATATATATATATATATATATATATATATATATATATATATATATATATATATATATATATATATATGCATGCATCAGGCCTCCAAGTCTCCATGAAAACCAATGTGTGGAGAGACCACTAAGTAAAGTGCAAAAGAAAAAAGGAAAGAGGAGAATTCACATGGTTCCCGTTGCTAAGGAAACCATCATTTGTGCATGTTCCTTATTCCAACTTTGGCTCTCAGAGAATGTCAATCATGTCAGAGCTTCAGGAAAAAAAAAAGACAGAAAGAGTAGATAAATGTGTAGGTACAAATAGCATATGTGTGCATGCTGTGTAATTCAAGGCAATAAATTAAATATTGAAAATAATTCTGCAAGGGTATCAGGTCAGTGTGTAGTATAATTCTCTTTACGGTGAGATGTAACCCTAAGAATAACCTTAGAGAAAGGATGTAAGATATTCTAGTTGTAGCACACTCTCCATGATGGGGCATTATCCAGTGTTCAATCAACTGCTTAACACCCTTCAATTTATCATAGAGGTACGTTAGACCGATGATGATGAAGATGATAAAATTATTGTATAAAGTACTTTAAAAAATAATGAGCCTTGTTTGAGTTAAATCATACCTTTTGTACGAAGAATGTGTGAATCCTTTAAACATGGCCTGTGGAAGAATCACAAACATCTACTGCCTCCTGCTTCACCATTTTTCTGCAATTAAAAAGAGAATACAATGCAACTGTATGGTATTTTCACATCAAACTTTTTGTAGCATGCTGTGACTAGCAAAAATGGGGCTGTTTCCAAAGCATTTTTGCTACATAATTTTCGATACTACAATGTTATATCAATGAAGGAGAATATTTGTAGCTCAGGGTTGACATGAAGGGTCCTTAGTGCTCTCTGAGCTTGCTTGTTTTCTTGCAGACCTTGCAGCTCTGATGATGTTGCCTAGTTAATGAAACATCTGCAAGAAAACAAGCAAGCTCAGAGAGCACCAAGGACCCCACAATGTTATATATTGGTGATATATATATATATTTTAAAAAATAGGCAACACATCTGAATATTAGGACTGTACAACATTTTAGACCTGAATCCAAAAAGAGTTTAGGAGTGTTGGGGGATGTAAATGTACAGTAGCACCTGTCTGCAAATCTTTAAAGCAGTCTTGTCTTTTCCAGGGATCAAATGAACAACAATGTTTTTATCTGTCATTATATAATTATGATTTTTTATTAATGTTTTATGCTGTTTTCATTTGCTAGAGCTACTGTATATTTTCCTTCACTATGCTAATGACACTAATACCTGACAATATAAATGATGTGAAAGCTCTAGTAATGAAAGTCAAGGAGTTCAGTGAAAAAATAGGATTAAGATTAAATATAAAAAAGACCAAGATAATGTGTGGAGCAACCAGCCCTAGAATTGACTGAAGATACTAAAGTGGTGAATAACTTCATTCCGTTAAGTTTAGATTAGGATTGGGATCAATAGTTGGATCAACAGTTGGAGTTTTAAATATCATAGATGGCCAAGAAACCAAACAAAGAATTCATTGAATAAATCAACCCAGAGTTCTCCCCAGTGGTGGGATTCAAATATGTGAACAACCGGATCTCTGTGTGGATGCCATTTCTGGAAGTCCATTCTGGGCCTGGGCAACAAAAAATTAGCTACCGGTTCTGCTGAACTGGTGCGAACTGGTTGAATCCCACCACTGGTTTTCCCTCAAGGCACAAATGCCAAGTTCAAATTATCATAATTTGGACGTATAAGCTGGAAAAGGGTGAAGGAAGGATGAGAAGACAACCTTAGCAAGGTGGATGGACTCAATGACGGAAGCAATAGAAACACTGTTGGAAGATTTGAAGGGCCAGGTTAGGGACCGGTCAACCCAAAGAAAGTCTATGTATGTAGTTGCAAAGAGTTGATGCTAACTTTTAATGGCACATAAGCAAGCAAGCAAGCAGCCAACCAATCAACCAACCAACCAACCAACCAAGCAGACCTATGCTTTGAATTGTTGCTTTCTTTTAATGGATCATCAATTGTTGTTCTCATCAATTCACTGAGCAACTGAGTGGGGAGCGTATATAGGAGTTTGGCAAGGCAATTCAAAGAGGAAGAAAATAGAGGAAGTACCAAAGTATTTTGTAAGGGGAGGGAGAAACTGCGCCTGCTGATTGACTATGTATACAGTCTCTTGATTGTCCATGGTGTCTAAGCATTGCTCTGGTTGTTCTGCTTGAGGTAGCTCAAGGTAGCAAATAAGGAACACAGTGTCCAGACACCAAACAAAATTTTGGGTGGGTGTAGATGTGGAGGGAGGGGAGCCCCTCCTCCTCCTCCTCCTCCTTTCTATTCTTTCAACTTCTCACTCAGAGAAGCATATCTTAAAATTGTAATGTGCAACTAGTTATATGGCCCTAACTAATGATATGGAACTCCAGGATTATATGTCTTTTAATGCTGTTAGATCGCGCAGGCAGTAAGACACGAGTCGAGTGACAGTCAGCTCTCGGTTTATTGGCAATGCATCAAGTAAATCCGGACTGGCTCTCTGGGCCAGGGGAGCCCTCTTTTATGGGATTCCCCTGGCTTGTAATCACACAATTCCATTGGCTGGCAAGACCCCGTTGCTAGTTAGCCAACCAGCAACGGGCATGAAA
>NW_015386890.1:152324-180331 GCF_001527695.2 Protobothrops mucrosquamatus
CGGCAGCAGTCCTTTGAGCTTGTCCCACGACATGATGGAACAGATGGATCCCGTATCCACCTCCATCTTACATGGTCGCCTCCCGATCATGACTGTTGCGAAAAACTTTTCCGCGCCAGTCGAGTTGGTGTGGCTGACAACCATGTGGTGCACCTTGCGCTCGTCCTGGTCGTCGTAGCCCCTTCTCTGGTCGCGCCTCTCTTCGGATCGGGCTGACCCCTTCCATCTGTTCTCACGCGGTCGATGGGGCGGCGAGCGGCGTGGCGGTGAGCGGCGCGGTGGGGATCGGCGTGGTGGAGACGTGCGCCTCCGTGGGGGCGAACGCTGTTTCCTGGAACTCGAGGCGAGGACACAACAAATGCAAAGACTAGAAAGTGAGTATTGTTTGAACAACGGACTAGACGTACATTTGGGCAGGATAAGATGCTGATTATTAAAAGCATGTAATTAGAAGGGGCCATCTGGATCATTTAATCCAATCTTCTTAAAGCCAGGACCAGAGCATCTACAACAGTTAGCTATCTAGCTTCAGTTTAAGATAGTCTCTCCCTTCCCCTGTGCTTAAATTCATAGTTGAACTGCTTCTGTCATTAAAACAATTCTGCCTGCAGCTTAAATCCTTAAATCTAATCCCATTGTTTGAGGTAGCATACATCTTTTCTTTGGTGTGTTTGAAGAGTACTATTGCTTCCCTCCCCTCTTCTCCAGGTTGAATGTGCCTAGACACTTAAATTTTTCGGTGTAGGATTTGTTTTCCATTCAAACTTGCTCATTTTCATCTCTGTTCCAGTTTGCCTATACACTATTATTTATCAACTAAGGAACTGCTAAGGTAGTCATATGAACTTTTCACCAAATGGATCAGTAACCTCTCTGACTTTTTTTTTTTATTGTCTGCTGGCTTGAATACAGTACTTGAGGCTGACAAAATCCAAGGCAGCAACTCTTTTTTTTTAAAAAAACTTTTTATTTATAAAACAATTAAAAACAAACATTGGATTTGACGTGACATTCCAGTATATACATTCTTATCAGATTATACCATATTTTACAATCAATTCATTATCTCTACATATACATTAAATTTTATATACATTATCTATTCTAAAGTAACATACATTTCTATCTTAACATTCGTCTTTAATCCCAGCCATCCTTTTCAAATTCCTCCAGCGGTAAAATTTATCCCAGGTTTCAAAAAAAATTGATCCACATTTATCTTTTAGTATCATTGTGAGCCTGTCCATTTCTGCACATGCTAATATTTTATGTATTAACTCTTCCTCTGTGGGAATTTCCTTACTCTTCCATTTTTGCGCAAAGGCAAGCAAGGCAGCAACTCTTGAACAATTTGCTTAGGGAACAAAGAGATAGCAAACTATTAATATCTGAGGATCTTTTTTTAAATGCAATAAATGTTTGCAAAATGAAGGGAATTAAAGTGGCTAATTTATTTTTTCTTTATCAATGAAGCTGAATGTTTGCCAGTTGTTGTGACAAGAAGCAAATGTGTATTATCTACATTGGTTGAAGATCAAGAGTTTTTAATATTCATAATAGTCCAATTCTTTTCAATATGGCTGTAAGGTCCAGCCCAAAGCAATAAAATTCAAGTAGGGTAAACCGGGAGTGAAAGGGAGAGTAGGAAATATTTTGGAAAGATTATCCATAATCTCTCACTACCACTATTCTTTTTTTTTTTTAATTGAAAATTTTATAAAAGTTTTACGATATAATTCTCCCCTCCCCAAAACCCACCCTTCCACTCCCCCCTCCCTCCCCCCCCACTTCCCAGAGCCAATCACAGGGTTAACAATACAATAATCATACTCTATCTAACATTAATCAACTATTAAATTAACAAATCTATAACATCCTTTAACTCTCTTTTAAACAAATATACTAGTATTAAACACAATAATTATAACATCATGTTAATAATTAGAAATAAAAATAAGTAAACTATTATAACATATAAACTACATTAATACTCTATGATTCACTCAAAAACCAAATGAAACTTTTTAGTCCCATATTTACTCTCAATATAATCTATCCATCTTCTCCAAACCGAAATATATCTTTCTTGTGAATAGTCCTTCACGTAAGCGGAAATCTTGGCCATTTCTGCTAAATTTGAGACTTTAAGTGACCATTCTTCTATAGTGGGCAAACGTTCCATTTTCCAACATTGAGCTACTAATAGTCTTGCAGCAGTTATCAGGTTCAACATCAAGTCCATTTCTTTTGTACCCAAATCTTCCATAATACCCAGCAAAAATATCTGCGGTTTAAACTTTATCTTTTTCTTAAAAATATTTTGAATATTCCACCGTATCTTAATCCAAAATGCTTTTACTTCCCTGCATGTCCACCAAATATGAAAATAGGTTGCATCTAAGTTTCCACATCTCCAACACTTCGGTTGTAAATTAGGATACAGGCAGGACAATTTTTGAGGATCCAAATGCCACCCATAAAACATTTTATAAAAAATTTCCCTTAAATTTTGAGCTTGAGTAAATTTTACATTTCTAATCCAAATTGTCTCCCATGTTTCCAATAAAATCTGTTCTTGTATATTTTGAGCCCATTTTATGAGGGGAGAAGACAAGCCAGCCCTATATCTGTTCTGTAAAAAGACACAGGGGTAAAAGAATTGCTTTCTGAAGCCATACTTCGCCATCTTAACTAGAACAATGAGTATTTGAGAGGAGGGACTAAATCCAAAGCCTTCCCAAAAACTTGATAGCATTTAATAGATTTAACAGAGTTTTGGGGCATGGTCAGCTATGTGGTCAAATAAAAAATTTGATCACATTTTCCAGTAGCAAGATCAGGATACATTTCATATACTTTAATAATTCTCATACAGACTATATACTGCTTTGATGAAAAAGCAGCAAATGTGTGTCAAGGTTTAGATTTTATATCCTGAGCATTTTTAACTTCTGTTTTGGCTATTAGGTACATAGGCAACAGGTTTTTGGCATCTTTTAGAAATCCATGACTAGAGAAGCCTTTTCTGTAAGCCATTATTAATAGGAAAATATTAGAGAGAAAAGATTATTTGCTTCTTCTCACCTGTTCCCATGTTCTTTGTTTCTTCTTTTGTTTCTTCTTCTTTTGGCAGCCCGGTAACAGCAGAGAAATGACCCTTAAAGCTATAGTGTCAGGTTGGTAATAAACTGATATCCAGGGGAAAACACACACACACACACACAAAAACCCTACAATCCATTACTTCATTGTACCTTTTAGTGTTTTATCTTGTAATTAGACTTCTACCATCAGGGACAATCTTTATTATTAACAGCATCTCCCTCACGTCTGCAAGAGGAGCAGAAGTATCTAAGTGAAAACATTCCCCTTAAGTACCAGGCTGAGACATGGACAGAAACTGGCATTCATACAAGTCATTTCCCCCTTTTTATTAACCTTTCTATCATTAGGGACCTTCATTCTCGTCTATACAATTTTTTGCTTCAGCCTCTTTTAGTTTTCTGCTGTTTTTCCGCTGGGGAACAACTTCAAAGTTTTGTTTCAAACTTTACCTTTGACACTACAATCTAGACCAGACCAGGCCAGAGATCTAAAAATTAGAATTGTGCATGGTTCAAAAATGCTTCAGAACCTGTGCTTTGGACTTGCAAGAGCAGGGCCTCTCTCTGTTTCTAAGAAGAAAAGTTAAAACTTTTTTCTAGGCTTCCTCATAAACCTCAAGAAAGATGCAGTTGTTTTAACAAGTCAAATGAATAGGATCTTCAAAGGGCACTTCTTTTTTTTCCTCTTGCAGGATTTGAAACATTTCCTGCAAATCATTTTTTTAAACATATACAATCTTACTAAAAAGGATCTTTACAACAAAGATGTAAAACCTGTACTGTAATCGTAGAGTTGAATGTACCTTCATAATGATGTGATGCTGATAGTTAAGTGTCTCCAAACTTGCAGGTAAATTACAAATTGTAATATGAGAGAAGAAGGACCTTGTTAAATAGATGTTTTAGTAAACAGCAGACAGACAGACAGACAGACAGACAGACAGACAGACAGACAGATAGACAGATAGATAGATAGATAGATAGATAGATAGATAGATAAAATAAACTGGATTTTATATAAAATAAATAGGATGTTTGTCCTATTTCTGCCTACTCTTGGGTGTGTAGCTACTTGAATCAATACTTAAACACCAACTATGATCTAGAAAAGGAAGTCTGATGAACATTGCTGTTTGTATTTTTATGCTTTGTATTTGTACTGTTTTTAATACGCTGTGCACCGCCCTGAGTCCTGCAGGAGAAGGGCGGTATATAAATTAAATTATAATAATAATAATAATAATAAAAAGAAATGTAAACACACTCTGCTAGAAAGAAGTTCCCTGGGATGGGCTCCAGCACGAATCCAAAAGCTCAGAAGACTAAACCTCTGGTCCCACTGACTGACCCAGATTGGATCCTGCAACATTAACCCCAGGACAGATATGTTCGCCTTCATTTGTGAGAAATGTAAACAGACTAAGTCTGCTATGTGACATTTTTGGACAACCAATAGATTGGGATCCACTTAAAATTTCAAAAAAGCAACCCATATGTGTTGTACAGATAATAGTTTGAGTTGCTAACCCAATTTATGTTTGCCTTTTGAAACTTCCTATCAAGGAAAGGGATGAGCAGTCAGGAACATATTTATTTGTTTGTTTGTTTGTTTGTTTGTTTATTTATTTTTAATTTTATCAACTGGATCAACATACTCAGCTCCTTCGGTCATGAGGCTTGGGTTGAATTGATTGTTTTTATTGCTTTTCTTTGAACCAGTTCCAATGAATCCTTTTCAAAATGAGGTGCTCAGAACTAGGCATGGTACTTGAAGTGATTTAATGGGGAGAAGGAATGACCTTGAAGAAAAGGAGGAAGAGCCACAACCAAGACAATGGATAGATAAAAGAAATCTGAGCCTGGGCCAGAAATGTAATTTGAAAAGGTGTCTCAGACAGGGAGGCAGAGGAAAAGATATTCAGATTTGCAAGATTCTGTTACTCTGTCCTGATAATAAAAGTAGTATCAGCATTCATAATTTTGGTTTCTTAGTCTGGTCTATCCTGAAGGGCTGACAGATAGAGACTAGGCAAAACAGAATATAATGAAGCAATTATCTCCCACAATTGTAAATTACAATTCTGTTGATGCAACTAAAATGGCACGTATATTATTTGCAGGTATATCACATTCACAACTGTCTCCAGATTTCCCCCAAATACTATATCCAAGATATATATTCTCCATCCTATGTCCATGCATTTTATGTTTATATCCTATGCGAAGAATTTTGTATTTATCTCAGTTAAATTTTATTCTGTCACTTGCTATCCATTTCTCCAAACCAGCGGTCCTCAATCTTTACACCTTGGTGGACCGGTGGGGGGGGGAGGGGAACAGGCAAGCGGTGAGTTGTTGCACATGTGCGCCTTGGCCCTCCACTTGTGTAAGTCAAGTTGCACACTGCATGCATGTGCGTTGGCCCACCACTTGTGCAAGTTGAGCTGTGCACATATACCAGCCAGCCATCCAGGAGTGGGCCATGGCCCGGGAGTTAGGGACCCCTGTTCCAGACTATCAAAATTTGAATTTTATTTCCCTCTTATACAATATTAAGTACCTATTTGTGGTTATCTTCAAATCTGAGAACTATTCCTTTTACCTCTTCATTTAACTAATTAATGAAAATATTGAAAAATAGAGTTCCAAGATTGATTCTTATGAAAACTCACTGCTAAGCGTATTTTCAATTTTAGAGTCAGCTTTGTATCCATTTAATTTTCATGCTGTATATCCCATACTTAAACATCTTGCTAATCTGAGCATGTCATACAGCACTTATCTAAAAGCTTTGATGAAGTTGAGATATACTATGTCTCCAGCATTCCCATAATCTATTACAGAAATTATTTGATCAAGAAAAATGAGATGATGGAATAATCACATTCTGATTACTACTCAGCTGGACTACTCTATTATGTTGTGTATTGGTCTAATACAAAATGCAGTGGCCAGATTATTGGTGGTATCCCCAATTTATAGTACCAATAATTTTAAAGTTACTTCATAAATGATCAGTAAGTTTCTGGGCTCAAATTAAAAGTTGCCACCTTTAAAGCCCTACAGAGTACAGCACTAGAATATACCCTGTCAGAACTGAATTTGCCTGTCTGTATGATCATCTAGAAGACCTGTTAAGAGTCCCTTCTCCTTATGAGGTAAATACGGTTGAATGAAATAACAGATTGTCAGCTCCATTAGATGGACCAGATGGATCAATTTATGAAGGATGAAACTACCTATATAGAGACGGGTTATAATAACAGAATTTTGCAAATCTGGTTTTGCTGTACCTCCTTCCCCTTCTTCTACTGTATGCCAGTGAATTACAGAGGTGTCTTCCTGAGTTGCTTCTGAACATTACCTTGTTTCAGATTAACAGAGTTGGAAGGGACCTTGAAGGTCTTCTAATCCAACCCCCTGTTCAAGCAGGGAACTGTATAACATTTCTCAGGATGTAATAAATGTTTCAGACTATCTTGAATAATTCAGCAGAGGTCATAAAGAAGAGGGAGTCAAGCTATTTTCCAAAGCGCCTGGAGGCAGGACAAGAAGCAACGGGTGGAAGCTAATCAAGGAGAGAAGCAACCTAGAACTAAGGAGAAACTTCCTGACAGTGAGAACAATTAACCAGTGGAACAACCTGCCTCCAGAAGCGGTGAATGCTCCAATACTGGAAGTTTTTAAGAAGAGACTGGACAGCCATTTGTCTGAAATGATATAGGGTTTCCTGCCTGAGCAGGGGGTTGGACTAGATGACCTTCAAGGTCCCTTCCAACTTTACTATTATTATTATTATTATTATCTTCCTTACTCCCTATGCAAACCTTCTCTGGAATAACCCCCATTTTTGAAGCTCTTTCCCCTGAAGAGACATGCTTCCCTCCCCCTCAAACAAATGAAAACAATCTTTGAGTCTTTGGCCTGAGCTGATTGTGGGCGCTATCAAGTATAGTTTAGAATTTATTGCATAAGAGCTGGCTTTTAACTGATCGTTGTATTTGTGTGTGTGTGTGTGTGTGTGTGTGTGTGTTATGTTGTTTGCCGCCCAGAATCCACTTGGATTGAGTTCAAAATTGGATTCAATAAATAAATAAATTACAGACTGATCAGGCAAGATTTGTTTTGACGTATTCATGCTGACTTCTGGTAATTGTCAAATTGTTTCCAAGATTCTTACGGATGGATATTTTTATGGATTGCTAACCCATGTTTTGCATTGAGAAGGGAAAGAAAAAAATTACACCGTTACCTCCAGGTTTGGCATAAGGAGCATCACTTAAACTCAGGAGAAAAAAGATTCCTGTATGAGCTGGTGAGTGAATTTCTATATCCTACTTATAACCCTGGCAGCTTCTTTTGACAGGGCTCGTGTGTCTTTTAATTGGCAGGAAACCAGTAATCAAAGATGTTTAAATAGAGAACATGTTCCAGCAGTTGAAACTTTGCTTTCACTCCAGCTTTTAAAGCTGAGTGGGGAAACCCCTGGCTCCGGGGATGTACTTGGCATCCTTCCCTTTTGTGCTTCTAGCTAAAGATTTTTAAGGTAATGGTTTAAAATGTTTTGTATTATTAAATGTCAGACAACCTGAGATTGGATTTGAAAGGTAGCATATCAATTTTTAAATAAACCAGTACTTATCAAATTATGTTTTAAAATGCCCGTCATCCCTGAGATATAAATTTAGATATATTTGTGTGCCAGTTTCAGTTTGCATGAGATATTTTTCAATCCGTTCTACCATTGACTGTAATGATGAAGGTGCTGGCCTAGAAAGCAGGAAATTGTGAGTTCTAGTCCTTCTTTAAGCCTGGCAGCCAGTTGGGTGACTCAGCCCAACCCACCTCACAGGGTTGTTGTTGTGGAGAAAAATAGGAGGCAGGAGTACAGGGAGGATTGGCTATGTTTGCTCCCCTGATTTGACTTTATTTAATTACAAAAAGGTGGGATGAAAAAAAAATCTAAATCTATATAAATAAAAATGTAAATGTTCGTTTGTTCAAAATCTTAAATCTCCTAAAGTTCTTCACCGATTGCTTTGAAATTTTGACACAATGTTGCATTCGAATACGCGCATGTTTTTATATACCTACTATTATATAGATGTAACACCTGTGACAGGTAAAAACATGCTTTTTTTTAACCAAAATGAGCCACAGCAAACAGCGCCATCTGTTGGACATAAAAGCATACCCACAAGCATTGTGAAATTAAACATATTACAAACGTGCGCTTTCTCTTTTCTTTCTTTTCCATTTAACCAGACTGAGCCACAGCAAGGCGTGGCCAGGTACAGCTATCTATACAAATAAAAATGTAAATGTTCGTTTGTTCAAAATGTTAAATCTCTGAAAGTTCTTCACCGATTGCTTTGAAATTTTGACACAACGTTACATTCGAATACGCGCATGTTTTTATATACCTATATTATATAGATGTCACACCTGTGACAGGTAAAACATGCTTTTTTAAAAAAACCAGTGCCATCTATTGGACGTAAAAGCATACCCACAAGCATTGTGAAATTAAACATATTACAAATGTGCGCTTTCTCTTTTCTTTCTTTTCCATTTAACCAGACTGAGCCACAGCAACGCTTGGCCAGGTACAGCTATATAATAATAAAAAAAGGAGCATGATGCTATAATTTTTCAGAATCGTGTAAAAAGTTGATTTGGACTGGGCCCGTTGCTTATTTTAAAATACTTTTCATAGATTTCAACTAGCATTCGATCCTGACATTGGATTATTAGGGCTCACAAACATTTTTGAGGACTCTGCGTAGATGGCTGCATTTTGGACATCTTTCCCCCCCTCCCCCAAATGCACAGACATATCCAAGTAGCAGCTCATCCTCTCTTTCGCACAAAAGTGGAGCAACTGCTTTGATTTGTCTATTGGTTTGCTAAGGCAAAATTATGTTTGCAGTTCCAGTGCAAATGGGGAAAAAAATATCTCCTTTTCTTCTCCAGGCAATTGCAGTGATTGGCATCACTTACGGGTGACAACAAATGTGCTTGCTTAACATTTGCGTCTGTAGCATTGTTTCTTTGTTATTCTGATAATGCTTGGTTGTCTGTTAATATACTATGAATGGCTGATAGCAAAATGAATGAAGAAGTAGTGATAATTATATAATTCCAGCCAGCCAGTAGTGGTGTGCTTGAAATGCAATATTGGGCCTGTTTTTATTATATCCCTATCTCCTAAACCATGGGTTTCCAACCCCAGGTCTGTTGACTGGTACCGGGCCATGGCATGCTACCAACCGGTCCACACAAACAAGCAAAGCCCCATCCGTGGGATGCAGGCAGCACACAAAACCACACACTCTCAGGTCCATGGAAAACCTTTCTTCATGGAACTGGTCTCTGGTGCCCAAAAGGTTGGGGACCTCTGTCGTAAAGAGATCATAGAAATCAAAGCTTATTGATTCTCAAAGTTTCTTTTATCCTAAACCTTCCAAAAACAACTGTCTATTCATCTATCCCAGAGGTGGGGAACAATGGCCCCTTTATGACTTGTGGGCTTCAACTCCCGGAATTCCTGGCTGGCTCAGGAATTCTGGGAGCTGAAGTCCAGAAGTCATAAAAGGGCCATCATTCCCCACCCCTGCTCTAACCCCCCCCCAAATATTGCTGGTTAATATATATAACTGTTATGCTATTATAAAAATCTAAGATGTATTGAAAAGGGTATCTTTGCAATTTCTGCAAAGATACCCTTATTTCCCAGAAGTCTTTTCGTCATCAGATTAATTGTTCTGTTCTTGAGCTGCATGAGATGGGCGGTGTACTTCATGGTTAATGTTAGCGATTGGTCAGGATCTGTAGGTCTAGTTCTATCCGTCTTGGTGGGGGGGGTCTCTCTTGTGGGCAAGTGGTTTAAATTTCCACCTCTGCCCACACAGTCCTTGGGCTGCTACTGGATTCTAATATGTTTATTGACTTGTTTGCTTGCTTGCTTGTATCCCACCTTTACTATTTTTACAACTCAAAGCAGGGAACATATCCAGCACATCTCCCTCCTCCCATTTTCCCCGCAACAACAATAACGAGAAACTTCCTGACAGTGAGAACAATTAACCAGTGGAACAACCTGCCTCCAGAAGCGGTGAATGCTCCAACACTGGAAGTTTTTAAGAAGAGACTGGACAGCCATTTGTCCGAAATGGTATAGGGTTTCCTGCCTGAGCAGGGGGTTGGACTAGATGACCTTCAAGGTCCCTTCCAACTTTACTATTATTATTATTATTATTAAGTCACCCAGCTGATTTTCATGGAACTTAAACTCACAGTTTCTTGCTTTCTAGCTTGGTGCCTTAACCACTGAGGCACACTTTCTGCAAGTCAGGATCTTTATTGTCTATTCACAAGCGCTTCCTTTCCTGTTTCACCAACAAAGGAAAATTAAGGATGTGAAAGTGTTCCAGACTGGTTCTTTTACTCTTCAAGAGCCTCATGCAAAAGCTCAAGAAAGACAGCATCACACAAAACAAGGCACATTGTGTTGCACTAAATTTTCTGTCAAGAGTCACATGCTGATTGGACTGACCCCACCATCTTGAATATAGGATTATATTGAATATACAGTTCCCATTTTTATTCCATATTTGTTGTTGTTGTTAGTTGTGAAGTCGTGTCCGACCCATCGCGACCCCATGGACAACGTTCCTCCAGGCCTTCCTGTTCTCTACCATCTTCTGGAGTCCATTTAAGCTCATGCCTACTGCTTCAGTGATTCCATCCAGCCACCTCATTCTCTGTCGTCCCCTTCTTCTATTACCCTCAATCTTTCCCAGCATTAGGCTCTTCTCCAGTGAGTCCTTCTTTCTCATTAGGTGGCCAAAGTATTTGAGTTTCAACTTCAGGATCTGGATTCCATATTTAGACTTTGTTTACTCTGTCTTTATTGCATGTAATCCTCCTTTAGCAGTCACAATTGGGACTGGCAACCTGTTTTTTAAATGAAGTTATTAAGTGAAACTGCAGTTGTGCTTATGATCTTTTCCTGCACGCTACAGAATTTGTGAATTTACTTGCATTTTTTCTTCAGTATAATTTTATAAGTGGAAACTAGCCTTGGAGCTAGCTAGGGGGAAGAGTAGGACTGCACTGCCCCGTGTAGAATATTGCTTCCTTTTACTTAGGACTTTTGTTTTTGCACCAGAAAAGTAGTTTATAAAATTACAGCATAAATAATGATAATTACTGATGGTCCCAATTGCCATTGCAAACCAATAGTGCAGGGGTCTTCAAACTTGGCCCTTTTATGATTTGTGGACTTCAACTCCGAGAATTCCTCAGCCAGACAAGCTGGCTGAGGAATTCTGGGAGTTGAAGTCCAGAAGTCATAAAAGGACCAAGTTTGAAGCCCCCCTGCAAGAGTGTATGTCACTAACAAACTTGCCTGGCATTACTTCCCCAAATAGGTTTCTCATTTCTGCTTGAAATTATTTTTAAATAAGGAGTGGTAAGAGGAGTCTTGAAGAGTTGTATTTCTACAATGAGCAAAACAAGACTCTGATCCTTGCACTTTTCTTTGCCCTATTTTTCAGCTTCTGTTTTAATTATCATCTACCGGGCAGCAATAATGAAGCAAGTTTGTTTGTGTGAAGTGAATAAGCTCATTTCTTCCGAAATTATTCTGATAGTTGCTGAACGTTCATCACATGAATATTCAGGATAGAGCTTTCTCTGTAACTGCCCAGGTTGAATGCATTGACTTTTTTTGCTGGCTTTTAAAAAGAATTTTAAAAATACTTTTAAAAAAAGGTTTTAATTAATTTGGAGTTTAATTTTTGTTTTATCGCCTTTAGATTTAGCTGTTTTTATGGGGGTTTTCCCCCCTTCTCAATATCTGAAAGTTTGATAGTTGGTATAATAAACAACAAATAAATAAATTATGCTGGAAAAGAATTAAGATCTAGTGCAGGGGTAGACAACCTTGGCTGGTTGCCTACGCTGGCTCAGGAATTCTGGGAGTTGAAGTCCACGAGTCATAAAAGAGCCAAGGTTGCCTACCCCTGATCTAGTGGTTAAGGCACCAGGCTAGAAACCCAGAGATTGTAAGTTCTAGTTCCGTCTTAGCCATAAAAGCCAGCTGGGTGATCTTGGGCCAGTCACACTCTCTCAGCCCAGGTGTTTTGGATATCTTTACCACCTTCAGTTATTTGTAAAAATAAAGGCTGGATATAAATAATCAATAATAATAATAATAATAAACAAGTAACTTAAAATGATCTGGAGAGACATTTGTCCACATTTCCTATTACCCCTTTAAATCATTTACTTCCTAACCATAAGATCTAAATCCCTTTTTTTTCTTGAACAAAACAGTGAAGATAAAGCTTAGAGGAACAATAACTGGCTGGCCACCTAGGATGGACTCAACTTTTATTTCTTATTTTCTTGGAAATCTGTGCACAGTAGCATAGCCCTTTGTCTTCTGGTCAGTAAATTTACCCAGTGACCAGTAAAATTCCAATTTCTTTCCATAATTAGTTTTCAGTTGTTGAGTTGTCATTAAAAGGTAAGTTCCCTTTGGTTGCCTAACAGGATCAAAAGAGCAGTCAGGAACAAAGATGAAAGAAGACATTAAGGTGTCTCTAAGGTCTTAATTTCCTATGTACTAATATATGTTATTAGGAACTTTCATATGCTTCAAACTGTTCTTGTGTTTGTTCCATTCTAAGCAGCCTTATTTAATTAATTTGGGGTTTAATTTTGTTTGTGTGTGTAGATCTAGATCTGCATCTATCTACGGGATGTACCAAAAGTCAGGCCCCATAGGCCAATGACAATGTGTTTCATTAATTTTATTAATTAATACATTGTATTTAGGAATATTGAAAGCTCATGTATCAAATAAATAAGAATGTGTTTAGAAGAAAATGGCAACCAATATGAACATTTAATGCAATTTATACAATAAATTGCCAATGTGATCTAACTTTTGGTACAATAGATAGACAGACAGACAGACAGACAGATGATAGAGAGGCACACATTTTACTTGTTCATTGTTGGTGCAATAAATGAATATTCTAAAAAAATGTTTCTGCACAGAGAAGAAGTGAAAGTGTGGAGTTGGTGTTTTTTCCTCTCAGTTGTCACAAATGCATCTGACACAGGTGTGGAGGAGGAGGAGGAGCAGGAGGAGGAGGAGGAGGGGAAGGAGAGGAGGAGGAGGAGGAGGGGAAGGAGAGGAGAAGGAGGAGGCAACTAGACTTCACAGAGTGCTCATTTTATTTCGACTTAAGCTTAGTGGCCTTTATCCAGCATTTCAAACAATATGTGGGTGGCTCAGCCCCATGGTGCACTTTAGATTCTGTAAATAACCACCTTATGAGAGTTTAGGGGAATAAAGCATGGAAAGCCGTTCTGCCAGTTTATAGGATTTAAAAGACAATTGTGATCAAATAAAATGAGTCAAGCTGCCTTTGCAAAAACATCCCACTGTATTTGTGCCAAAGTAAAAGTAATGAGATTTAAATTAACTATAAAATAATTTGTGCTGAACAACAGGGGAAAACAAACTCCTAATAGCGTGTGCAATAGTTTGCCAAGAAAAGTGGTGTTAGCATCATTATAATAAGCCATAAAAAAGAATGGTTGAGACAAAGCAGAGTAGATTATATTGTTCAGGGCTGAACCTACATTAGCTGTTGGGGGTGGGGATGGATTAGATGACCTAATAAAGCATTTCTCCATTCTAATGATGATGATAAACTAAGTCAATACCTCTAGGGGATTTTCCTCCCCACAAACCTCTAGGACTAGGTAATATGGACAAATTAATTCTTCCTGTAATACAAGTGAGCTACATCAATAGTGAAGTGGACATGAGGTCTTTAGTGGCAAAATAAATTCTTGGGAGTGAAGTCTGAAGCCTTTCTCTTTTATGTTTCCTGACTTCTTATAATAATTTTATACTGCTTAGGAAGAGTTAATTTAACCCATTACTACAGTGCTGACTTTCTCCTAGGAAATGCATTTTTTAAGATGAGCCCAGGTCATTAGCTTAGTCCACAAGAATATCTTGACCTCCGATTGCAGAAAACAAAGCTTTATCTGTCTTTTACCTCTGTAAACGTATAATGTGATAATGCAAGAATGAATATGAGTGTACAACACCATCTCTTGGGAATTTTTGGCGCATGATAGACCGACATGGCGTACCCTGGTTTACCAGGGGTGCCAGACATATGAACACAGGAGGACAATCTTGGCACAAGAGAAGCGAGCACTCCGTAAAGCCAGAGCTGCAAATGCTGAAGCAACAGTGTCCACATTTCTCTGTTCAGTATGTGGCAGAACATTCCGTGCTAACATCGGTCTCATCAGCCATCTACNGACACACCGTTGATGGCCCACAATCCACAAGATGTCAAGGTCTTCATCGAAAATCGATGGACGAACAACAACAACCTCTGTAAACATATAATGTGATAATGCAAGAATGAATATGAGTCTACAACTGAATCCAGAACTAAATGGTTTAAATGTTATGTTTTAGAAGTAAGCCAAACCTGCTACCTGGCTCTTTTCCTGATGTAAGAATGATAGTGGTTACCAAAGATATTACGACAGTAGATTTTCATCACATGAAAGACTTCTCTCTTTTTATCTCCATTTCAACTTATGCATCTAGATCTGCTCCTGATTGCTTTCCAACCTTCTCAAATAGACGATGGGGGATTATATGATGGGGTTACAATTAAATGCCGCATGTTGTCTGGGGAAAATAAAAGTTGTCCCAAAAATCTAGAGATGTTAGTTTGGGGTTGACCTTTACAAAACCTAAACAGTCCTTAGGTTCTAGCATTTAAACATGCTAAAACTAAACTATGTTTGATAAAACATTTCATATAATGGAATAACTTTGCACACAGTCAGTATCTTCCTTTATTCCCTTGTTGTGCAATGTATCTTAATAAGCCTCTGCTTATACATGTTGACTGTGTAAGTCATGAGGGGAATGTAGTATTGAGAAAAATGTTGAGAAGAATATCGAGAAGCACGTCATATTTACAGTTGTAACTAAGAAAAAGTAAAACCTGAAAGAGTCTAGAGAAAGGGAAAGGTGCTAGTCATTTAGAAACTAAATATTTATATCTAAAAAAATTAAAATCTTTCTGGACATTAATAAATATTTAGAGCTAACACTACTTTCTGTCCCTGGGGCTGAGAGGAACTGAAAATTGAGCTGCCTTTACTATCTTCAAAGCATTGAGTGATAATGACTGGAAAAGAAGTTTTAGTGAGTGTCTAATTGAACATGAATAAAATAGCATGCAAGTCAAAGTCTTCTTATGATTCTGAACCCTGCTAGATTAGGATCATTGGGGTCTTGAAAAGTATGTATGTATGTATGTATGTATGTATGTATGTATGTATGTATGTATGTTCTCCTGAGTCCACCAGGAGAAGGGCGGGGTATAAATGTAATAAATAAATAAAAATGTATGTATGTATGTTTTATTGATTTATTGATTTCCATTCTTAATAATTTTTATAAACAACTCAAGGTGGCAAACATATCTAATACTCCTTCTTCCTCCTATTTTCCCCATAACAGAAACCCTGTGAGGTAAATTGGGCTGAGAGAGGGTGACCGGCCCAAGGTCATCCAGCTGGCTTTCATGGCTAAGGCGGGACTGAGAAGATGGGATGGACACCCCTGGAAGACAAGGCCAGCAGAAACGGTTCTGCCTTTAATGCTTATTTCATCCAAGGAATACATAAAGTGTTGGGGTTTGTTACCAAAAATTAAATCAAGGTTTAATGAAAGAGAGTACATCCCTAATTTACCTTAGCTTTAGCAAGTTTTCATATTTTCAACTCTAATTCTTTCTTTGGCTAATTATGTCACATTGTACATTCCGGGACAACGGAGAATGAGGTTATGCAAAACATTTGAAAGCAATTCTTTGCAATAGATATTAGTGCAAGCAGAGCGCTCTTCAAAAGCAGCTGCATCCTCTGGAAGACTGCTTTGAAGGCTCTCTGTGGTCATCTGTGCATGTCTGTGCATGCACAGATTTCTGCTGGGATTGTCAGTGAAATGAAGCATCTGTGCATGCATGTACATGCAGAGATATCCAGCAAAGCTTTTGCAGTAGCTATGCCAACTTGTCTGCAAACAGAGAACAGCTTGTGTCCCTCTTCTGTGACAAAACAGAAGAGGGGAAAAAACGATGGGTACTTGTCTCACAATCAAGTCCAATTCCCAGTTAATTTTTAGACATATCTTAAATGTCTAGCCAGGCCTGTTCTGTTTTATATTTTTGCATTTGGTTTCTTTGTTCTCAAGGACGCATTTGCTATTTGTTTCTCTTACATTTCACTTAGTGATCAGCCTCCCAATTTCTAATTGATCAAGAAATTATGAGTGTAATATATTCTAAATGCTTAGCTATTATAAAATTGCAATTGCAGTTTTAATTAATATTTTCCCCATTTTTTTGTCCTCTTAACAGTCCATCAGCAAATGCCTTGAGTGTCTTAGAATGCAAATCAACTGGATCCAAGGAAGTGAACTAATTTATGATTCCTAGTGAGTCCATCTTCAAGCTGCAGTTCTGCCCCTCAACCTACTCATCAGATTTGCCTGGTTGGTAATATGAAATGTGACAACTTGGGGGAGGAGCGTTTCTACCTCCAGTTTTGGTGGGAAAGGCTGTCAGTACCCTTGTTATATATTCTGAGGGAGATACCTGCCATCGCTGCTGTGATTTACAATGACTCAGGCTTCACCTAAGTCAACACATCAGAATTGGGGCCTAAGGACTGCACTTCCATGAAAGGAAAGGGCTTTCTTTTCAGCACTTTTTTTTCTTTCCTTAATAATTAGGTCAGCCTGTGCATCTAGTACTCTGGCCCTTGAATGCAACCAATGCCAGGCTAGACAAAATGATTAAATCAATTCCCACTTCAATATATTTAAGTTGTAGTTGTAGTTAAGGGGAGGATATTGTAGATGAGGAGATGTATTGTAGTTGTAGTTGTAGTTAAGCGGGAGGAGTAAAAATTGGTCAGTTGTAGTTTTAGAAAAACAAGACATCAGCGGGTTTTCAACTTCTTCAGGATGCAGAAACTGTTTTAAAAAAAACTTAAAACCCCCTGATAAAGACATCAAGCTCAAGCAATAGAATATTGGCTCTATTTGAGTTAACTATTTGTTTTTTCTTATTATCTCACAGAACCATATTGAGTTCTCGTAGAACTGCAGAGTTTCATAAAACATTGTTTGAAAAACCTAATATAGCTTATGCTAACTAAAATGAATCAAACTTGGCTACATACATTTTTGAGGAAATTTAATATTTGACTTTAGTTACAGGGCAGTTTCTAGGGCCTCCATAGCAGATGTAGTCTTTACTTTCTGTCAGTCTCTTGAAGAAAAATGAGGTTCATACAAGCAAGGCATAGGGGGTCAGAAGAGTAGCTTCCAAGGAGGAAAATTCAAATTGACTATCAGTGGTTGAATATTCTGATCAGGTGCTTTCCAAATGATTTCTGCTGAATCCTTTCTGCATAAGAAAATTCCTAGTAAAATTGCCCTGATAGATTGGTAGGTTTTGCTCTGAATGATCTAGCAAATGATAGTCTGTCACTAAGACCATGGAACATCTGGATCCTATGCATATTTGTCATAGGTCCTGACTTAAATTGGCAATAATTTATTTTAAAGCTGGTTCAATCATGTTAAAAGAGTTATCAGTTTTGTGGTGGAATAAACAAGAATGACAATTGATTGAAACTTTTTAAATCCCTAAATAGATCGGATTATAAAGACTACATACAAAAACGAAATGGATGTTCCATACTTAGCTTCAGATGATAAAAAACCATCCCTAACACCTGTCTCCAAAGTTCCTAGCCTGATATACCAACAAGAAAATGTTGAATTTCAGAAATAAATTCTTTCTATGTTAAAATCAATACAAGAGAAGTGTCTTAGCTCATGATGAGACTAAAAATAACACAAAGGAAATAGAAGAACAATTTTTAATTTAAATCTACAAACTCAGAAAATGACTACAAAGAAGGAACTAGCAACCCAGAAAATAGAAGGGAAATCAGAGGAAGCACATCCAAAGATGGAGGACCTAAAGAAAGGAACTAACAGACAGACTCAGACAAACGAAGAATTAGAAGATGTAGCGATAATATCGGAAATGGAAAAGATATCTTACCTATCAAGATCTCAGAACATACTTGAGGATAAGAAAGAAGAGCTGACTGAATGGAAGATAGAGCTGTTAGGAGAATTGGGGAAAACTGGAGAAGGGGGGAGGCTGTTTAATGAATATCAATGGGTTAAGTGTCCTTCCAAAAATACTTTAATCAAATTGTCTTTCTTATTCCAAACAATATACAAAAATAGAGGAAGAATTACTTGATGATTCAAATGCATTGACTTGGAAAGTTAGTTGGCAAAGGAAGAAAGCTAGAGTAAGACTGAAAAAAATAGAGGTTTTGACCCATTAGATGGGATATTATACTATTAATCAGATGTTTCAACATGGCTGAGAATAGATAATTGTTAGAAATAGTATTATTATAACTAGAAAGATAGGATTTGTAACTAGAATATTATATTTTGGTATGAGAAGGGAAATATGAAAATGCTAAGATAGTTTGAATAAGGAAAGCTTTTCGTTACCCAAATATAATTTATTATGAGAAATTATAAGCGATAGAGACATTTTGAACACTGATGGTAAATTAAAATTTTAAAAAAGCAGGAAAAACAGGAAATTAATTGAAAAATGGATATTAAGTGCAAATGCAATTAAGATATATTTTGGTTAGAAAAGATATTTTAAACTGACATTATTGATATTATTAGGAAAATGTAACAAAGATGTTGATATTCAATTGTATATGTATTAACAACAATAAGAATTGTATTTGTCTAGTGTGGAAAAATGTGTATTACCGGAAGAAGAGAGGAAGCATTGGAAGGTGTAATATTGGGCCTAGATTGAAGAAGTTACGGTAATATGTACCACTGAATTACTAATGGACCCAGACAACACATTGCTTATTAAGTACTTATGATTGTAAAACTAGAAAATTAATAAAATATTTATATAAAAAAAGAGAATGCCTTGGTATCCTTAACATTTAAAGACACGTTGTACTACCATTATTAGGGGTGGGACAGAAAGATCCACCTGTTTTTCAGTAAGTTCTAGTAAACTCAATGAAACTTTTTCCCAATTAAACATGCTGAGGAAGAATTAACAAATAAACTCACAAAGCTAAGCTGGTGGTGGTGTTCTCAGAAGTAGTTTTTCGTATACTTTCTGGAGAATTTTATTTTATAAACTGTTGATCCAACTACTCTTAATTGCCAGTGGAAATCCCTAAAGGAACCCTCTGCAATCTGGTGCCATCCAGCTGTGTTAAGAGTACAATTCTCAGAATTCCCAGAAAGCATTGTGAAAGGGAATTCTGAGAATTGCAGTCCCAAAACATCTGGAGGGTGCCAGATTGAGATTGGTTGGCAAAAAATATCTCACAGATGATCCAGAGGACTAGCCACAGCTATGACAATGGATACTTGTCTTGTGAGCCATATTTGGAAATATGTATGATAGAAAGAAGGGCAAATTCACCAACAAACAGTAAAAATTTGAAGGCTGGTTCTAAAAATAGCAAAAAGCACTTCTTTAGATATGTTCAGAATAAAAGAAGAGACACTGATAAATCTGCTGGTTAATAAAAATACCAAAATGCTAAACAGTAACAAAGGAAATATGTAGTTGCTCAACTCATATTTTGTCCAGAAGGCATGGGTGCCACCTGTCAATTGTGAAGATAAGGCAGGACTGATAAGGCACAATTACTTATTGTCAATGAGTTTAAAGGCCCAGGTCCAGATGAATTTCTTCCTAGGAGTAAAGGAAATGGGGAGAGGGGGCTTCATTAATTTAGTTAAACAGAATAGAACAGAACAAGAAAAAAAAAAGAAATAAGTAAAACTGCAATCAATTTATAGAAGTGCTTCTTATATGCCTGAAGTTTAAATAACAAATGTTTATAAGCAACTTATTTCTAACTCACATGTAACATCAGGTTTATTTAGTATTTAGTAATTTGGGTTATACATTTATCTTTCCAAAGGACAAGCCTGTCAGCAAAGGAAGGATATAGAAAATTCATTTATGTGTTTCAACAGCTTTAATGAAATAGATATGAATTGAAAAGAATTTAGAAGTATAAAAATATTAAGCTCTGTCTTCAAGTCAAATGAGTATGATCCATTATAACTCCTCAGAATATTACAGTTTTTGGACACTGCTTTAATGAAGCATTATTATCATTGCATCCCCAACAGAATAAAGGAATTTTCCATATCATTGTGGATAAATGAAAGAAAAGGTACAGTGCAAGGTGATTGAAGAAAAGCAAATATCTGTTTTCTTAAATTAGTAAGAAAGGGGATTCAGCAAGTTAGTCAGTCAGTCAGTCAGTCAGTCAGTCAGATAGATAGATTAGATAGATAGATAGATAGATAGATAGATAGATAGATAGATAGATAGATAGATAGATAGATAGATAGATAGATAGATAGATAGATAACAGACACACACACACACACACACACACACAATACACATGTGAAAAATAACATACAAAAGGTTGAGTAGTTGAATTAGTATTTTTGTCCAATAGCCATCTTTTATGCAAAGTGATAGTTTTAAAAATAATTTGTAAGGTGATGTGAGGGTCCTTTGCTCCATGAAAAATGAAATGAACTATTCCTCTAGGTAAGTATTTAGCCTCTAGGCTAGCCTAAAGTAGCACTTGGATCCTAGCTATTCTTGGATTAAAACATTTAATTGCAGGAAATTGGTCTACTTTCGTGACTTCCATTCATTCTGTGTGCATTTGTAGAGCCTAATTGTCACAGTTTTTCTTATAGCAATCAGTCTTAAAGAGTCTTGGAGGAACATAGATCTTTTAAAATCCTGTGTGTACTTTGTTTTTATTTTCCTATCCTCTGTATGTATTATATGGATGTCTATCAGAATGGCTACTTCCTGTTTATATATATTTAAATGTATTGTATATGTTAGAATATAACCTCCTGTTGCCACTTTTTGAATACTCTTGAGACTCAGTTTCTTATCCATTGCATCACTTCCTCTGCTAAATATCCTTTCTTTTTTCTTTTAAGAAAAATCTCATTAGCTTACAGTTTGACAGAGAATTAGAAGTTTCCTTTCTTTAGTTTTATTTTATATAAAAGCTATATTATAGAATGAAAAACAACTTGGAAGAGGAAGAAAAAATGGAATGTTCTCAGTGATGTGAACTGCAAATGGAACGAAAGGGTACTTTTAATTCAAGCCGTAAATAGAAAATAAAGAGGGCACCCCATGTTACTATATGTCAACAAAACGGCAGCTTTAGTGGAATCCTAAAACCACAGCTACATAGCAAGTTAAAGAATTTATGAGGAAAGCAATAAATATCGGGGAATGCATTCCATTTATATTGCAAAGTCCACAGTTGGGCGATTACCTTTATTAAAAAGGTAAAAATGCTCTCAAGTTGAGCACAGGTCCTGGTGAATATGTCCCTGAAGCTTTCTGGGAATTGTTATGGAAGAAGTTAGCCATTACCTTTTCCCAGGAATGTTTTTGGTGGTGCCTGTTTATTGTTAACAGAAAGGTAACAGAATTTACCCTTGTTTTAACAGGATAACAGAAAGCTTTGTGTAGAGCCAATCCAAGTGCCATCTTCAAACTTTCCAAAATCCATATCAGGCCAGGTAGTACCAAAAAAATAATAAGAAGAAGAACACCACAAAAGTAGGAAGAAATATATGCAGTCTCCATCTTAAGACCCAGCATTTCCACCTCAGCCTGGATACCATGCGCCAAACTGTTCTCCAATCATCTGGCAAGTAGGATTGCTTAACACCAAGCAAGAGGAGAATCAAAAAATGGAATATGGGACTTACACAGTGTTTTGCCTCCTGAATTCCCATTATTCCTGGTCCAGCAAAAAGCACTTTTCTTCTCTCGACTCAAAACAAAAAGGGAAAGCATTGCTTCCCCCTTTGTTTTAGGACATGTGTGCATTTGTCTGGCCTTTGAAATGAACAAAAATACAATTGTTATAGGTAGGGCCAGTGCTTTTTTTGTAAAAAAAAAAAAAAAGGCATATATTTGCTCAGTATTTTTTTACTGGAAATCTGTGGCAGGATGGAAGGATGCCTATTGAAGAATTTGCATAATAATTCTATATCCTATTGGCATCTTATGATTATATGACTTTGCTGTTTGTATGTACACTGAGAGGTTCTGCATGAAGACAAATTGGCCAATAAAGAATATTCTATTCTATTCTATTCTATTCTATTCTATTCTATTCTATTCTATTCTATTCTATTCGTATTTCACAACCATGAACATATATTTTGTTTGCTTTTCAATCGCTGAAACCAAGCCCTTTTGACAGTTGATACCTTAGGCAACATTAGAGAAGGGGCATAATATTTGATCAATGTTATACAAGGCTACAGCATTTCAAAAAGAAACTTAGAGACCAAGATAGATTGGCATTCTCATTATTGGCCAACTGAAATCTGTTAAAAACAGAGTTCTTTGGGAAATCCTTTGGGGAATAACGGTCACCATTATGCTGACCGTTATTATGATTGCTATGTTTTTAACTGGCATTTCTGTTTTTATTCTGTCTTTATGTTGTAAATCACCAGGAGTCATTTTTTGTTGAATCTGGGAGTATAAAAAGACAATCAATCCATTAACCAGGGCATAACTCTTGAAGATTGTCTGGTAAGGATGAAAGCCATTAAATTTTGAAAGACTTATAATCCTTTGGGTGTCTCCATTATCCTCACCTTAAGGACCAGGGGTTGCTTTCCCTTCCCAAAGAGAAGCAACACTTTGCTTCTCAGTAATAATCCTGATCAATGAATAAGAAGTCACCTAAATGTGAGTTGAGGGACCATATACATTTATTTAATAAGTACAAATAAATAAATAAGAGGAACAAGTTCCTTATGGGACAAAGAAGAACAGACCACCTCTTCACAAAGCCTCCACAATAACAAACAAACCAAAAAACCTGGAGGAGTTAGCTAGGGATTAAAGTCTTCTATCAGAAGAAGCAATCTAAGGTTCTTCAATTTATAGAAATTGATTATTGTGAACAAACACACTCACTATTGTTTACCTGAAAATCATTTTTAAAAAAACAGTCAGAAAGCTTAGGTATTTTGCTATTCTGTTTTGATTTCAATAGCTTCAGCCCAAACTAGATCAGTTATAATACTTTGTCTTTTCTTCTGCCCCACTTTTCTTACTACACTGGGTTTTCTTGATTAGATCCAGCTCCAGCACCTTGGATATATTTATTTCCTTTTCGGAATGCATGGACAATTCTTGCATGCTTTCTTGTTGCAGTAAGGTTGGGTACCTCTTCAAAGAGAAATCATTGAAGGACCTTGTGTTTAAAATTAGAGATAGTTATTGTGCAGACCCCAGAGGAAACTTTATTATGAAGCTTGGAAGGAGCTACTAGCAGCCTCTACTACTAAAGCTGCTTTGTGAATTTGTGTCCTTGAAAGACGACATAAAGAACTAGACCACGCACAGTTACCTTATGGACTTTTGGTAAGACCTAGTAGAATTATATGTTTTAATGGACATAAAGTGCTACTAAAAATAAAGGATCCTAAATTTAAAACCTGCTATATAAGTAGTGGATGGAATGAACAAAAAAAAATTATTATGAAAAATCTAGTAAATAATATATGCTGAATAACAGGGTGTAGTTCCAGAGTCTGGAATAATATTGCTCAGAGAAATTTTTGTTTAAAACATTTATTGGAGACATATATTATAGTATATCATTTTCTGGCTGGGAGCCATACAATATGTGTCTTTACAAAAAAAAAATTACCTTGTAATATGAGATCCTCTAAGGCATAATTATATGATAAAAGTTCTTATTGGGAAAACTGGAAATAGGCCAAGCCTTGTCCAAATATAGTGAATGTCAGTGCCAAATTTATTATCCTTAGCTATTAACAGGAGAAGGCAGGTTTTGTTTACCAAGCCTAATTCTCTCCTAATTACAGCCACTATAAAATAATTACTATCCATGGGAGAACAACACAAGACAGAGTGACTAACAGAAGAAACTGCAGGGGTTAGAAAACAGAGTGCAGTTTTGTGTCATTTTGAACAGATTGTGTACTGCCATGAACAAATTAACGGACTTCATTAAGGAATTATGTTTTAAGAGTGGCTTTGTGGTGAAGCAGGAAACCAATTAATGCATCTTATTTGGTCCTCTAGATCTGAGTTCCAGCGTAGTTTCAGAGAGCAACTTAATTTTTATTTTGATCTATCAGGTTTAATAGGTTGCAAAACCACATTACAGAGTGAGATGCTTAATGAAAAATGTACCGAACGAATTCTATTATGAACAATGATGTTTTTCTGATTTTCTGTCTATACTTTCAAGCAAGGTTTTGCATGCGTGTGTGTGGTGTTGTGTGGTGTGTGTGTGTGTGCCAAATGTATGATGGCAACAACTTATTATTATTATTACTATTGTTGTTGTTGTTGTTGTTATTGTTGTTGTTGTTGTTGTTGTTGTTATTATTATTATTATTATTATTATTATTATTATTATTATTATTATTATTATTATTATTATTTCCTCTCTAGTCCTACCCATCATCACTGGTTCAGCTTTTACAGTTCATGTACTAGTCTTTTTAGAGAAGATGGAAGATTCTGTGATGGTATTTGGAGTAAGAAAACCATTAAAGGTGGGGATATTGTTTCAATATTTCATACAGTTATTTGCTCACAAACCAAGAAGGAATATTATCCTGTTGAAACATGCTGCTTCATTAAAGTTACAGTGCTGTCCCCATCCTTGCATCCCCTAACCTATTCTGCCTCATCGCACAACCCCAGAGGTGTGGAACAGACTCTCAGCTGTAGCTTTCTGCACAATTACAACATATGTATCAAAATCATCCGTACAGGATGTATTATATGAAAGGTTAGAGGTCAATGGTTCCCCTCGCTGTGGAGGGCCACTTCACCCTAAAAATGGACAAACTCCCTTATTGTAGTGACTGGATGGAAAGTAGCAAACTCACGCCCTTGGCTTTACAGACCACTTTTAATAGGCCTCCAGATGGTTCCATGAAAGCTAAAAGGATTATTATAGCAACCCCCAACCGTGCCATTGGACATAAAGGTATATAGCTGTTCTCTTTGCAATACCCCTCCCTCCCTTCAAGGATTTATAACTCAATCATAAAAATTCTCTCTGCACGGTAAGCAAGCAGATCAGTTAGCCTAGAAATACACTTTTAGATCCCTTTATTTTACAAATCGTACAATCGCCTTGCTTTCTTCATGCATTTCTGAGCAGTGCTGAAAAATGTGTGGATGCGTTTGCGCGAATGAGAAGGGGAGACCCAGTTCTTGACATATTTCTTTTTCATTACGTGTTTATGAAACAAGGACATTGAAATCTGTTTTCTGGTTCTTTGGGCAGTTAAGTGCCCCCAGCAGGTGTAAATTAGCATATTTTCACCTACATAAAATTCTCTTCTTCCAAATTGTATCCATTATTAGACTGTTTATATAAAATGCAAAGGCTGGGGCAAAAAAAGCCTAAAGGTAAAGGAAGCGTGTATAGTTGAAGTATCCTGATATCTAGCATTTAAAAAAATAAGGCACTTAAAACATTTTAATAATAAAATAAGAGCTTTTATTACTGACTATTAATGGCTTTTCTTTTGATGCAGAGTTTAGCATTTTCATATTCAAGAAATGTTAGGTTTGTTATCACAGATAAAATTAATTTTTAAATACTGCTTTTCCCCCCTTTTGGTTTCAGCTTTAGAATTTCCTTATATATAACAAACAAGACAAAATCAAGCGACTGCATTGCTCATTCCCTGGGGCCTTTGTCTGCTGTTACATTCAAAGGGTTATTTATATTTGGAACATGAGTACTTAGACCAATATATGTGTGTGTGTCTGCGTATGCAATTTTGACAGATCTATCTAAAAACATTTTAGAAACATCAGTTGTTTCATTCTGTAATTTCCATTTGTTTCATTTCCATTCTAAGCTTGGCTATAAAGTCCAAACATTATTTACATGTATTTCTGTGTGTCCCCAAAGCTCTTGGGTGAAGAAGCAATTAGAAATCATGGGCGCTTCATCGGTGGAAGTTTTTAAAAAGAGACTGGACAATCACCTGTCTGAGATGGTATAGGTCCTCCTGCTTGAGCAGGGGGCTGGACTAGAAGACCTCCAAGGTTCCTTCCAGCTCTATTCTATTCTATTCTATTCTATTCTATTCTATTCTATTCTATTCTATTCTATTCTATTCTATTCTTCAAACTGGAGACCTCTCTTTTCTTAACAAGAAATGGAGCCAAAGAAATAGCAGTGCTAGAGACATGGACCTTGTCAGTTAAGGAATTTCAGCTGGCAGGGTTTAGAGCCTTCACTGCTGATGCTCCTGCCCTATGGAACATCTTACCTCCAGAGGTGAGGTTGACCCCTGTCATATCCCAGTTCGGAGGAGGAGGAATTGGAACGGGGACCATGTGATAGGGATGGCAAGTCTCCCTTGACATGTTTGGAGAGGCCAGGTGCTGCCCCAGGCCCCTCAGGCACTGGGGAGAGGTGGTTGACCAGATGGAGAGCTGCCTGCGTGCACAGACACAGGGGAGGATCGGCTGCTACAGGCAGTGGTGCTGATAGGCAGCAGATCCCCTCTGATGAGGAATAGCTGCCTCCTCCACTCCATCCAAGGGCAAAGAGAGCAGAGTGGAGGCAAGCCCAGAAAGGGGCTGCAAGGCTATTTGGGAGGAGGTTGCCCCCACCCCTTCTCACAAGGAACACCTGGAGTGGAGTAACTTAAGAAGAGGCCATGGGGAATTAGTCTTTGCCAGGAACAATTGTTTGTTTTGGCTCACACATACACCCTGCTCCAACTTGTGCCTATTGCTATTTGCTTTGCCTTGCTTGCTCTTCACCTTTTGTCTTGGACCTTGCCCTTGTCTTGTGGACTGCTTTTGGCCTTTGCTTCTCTGTGCCCCTGGAACCGCTTCTTGTTTTGGATCTTTTCTTTGCCTCAAGGACTGCCATTGTCTTGTGCCTGGACTCTGACTTGTGGTTTGGACTTGGAACCCTGGACCTTGCCCTGTGGGCGTGCTCCTACTCTGTGGACTTTATTTATACTATAGGGGCTGTTATTTGGGAGACTGAGTGTGGACGCCTTCAAGGTAGTGTGGGGGTGGAGCCTTACCAGTCGTTGGAGGACCATTGCTGGACCATTTGTTGAGATAAATAAAGGACTCTCTAGAGCAGGGGTAGTCAACCTTGGCTCTTTTATGACTCGTGGACTTCAACTCCCAGAATTCCTGAGCCAGCTAAGCTGCCTCAGGAATTCTGGGAATTGAAGTCCACGAGTCATAAAAGAGCCAAGGTTGACTACCCCTGCTTTAGAGGCCTGCCTTGCCTTGTTCATCTGTATCATAACAGTCCCCACTTTTTTGGCCTTCTGAAGAGTGTCAAGATCTGGCTCTGAAAACTGGCATGGGGGGGGGGCGCGATCTAAGAGTTTTATGCAATCCTCTTAGTTGATGGTTGGTGGTTTGAGGGTCGGTCTGCTTTTTTTAACTTTTGTAATTCTTAACCTTTAAAGCCTTTTTAATTTTGTTTTACTATTACTTTTAACTATGTTTTAATGGTTTATTTATTTGTTTGTCAAATTTAGGGAGTGTCCATCTGATTCTCAGAGTTTTTTATTTTGTAAAGCATCCAGAGTCCCTTAGGTGAAAAGGATGGGGTATGAATTAGATAGACAGA
>NW_015386890.1:182062-183515 GCF_001527695.2 Protobothrops mucrosquamatus
AGGAGAAGTTATATAATTGCAGCAAACCAAATTAAAATCTTCCCTGAGAAGTGTGGCATAAACATTACAAAAACATGCACTGTGTTTACAAAGTGGGAAGAAAAAATATATATCAATTTTTCACTCCCTCTCTCTTGCTCTAATGGGCCTCTTGTTAGGCACTGAGTTGATCAGAAATGCATTTGAATGCAATCCCTACCTTCAAATGCTGCCAAATATTCAAGTGTGAGATGTCACGTACCATAGCAAATTTGCTGCAATGCCTAAGCACCAAAGGGTGAGTTAAGAATGGACTGTCAGCATTAAGGTCACGACCTGCAATGGAAGTAATGTACAGATCTAGAGTGCTAATGAGGAAAACAATAACTTCTACTATAATGATGCACAATGCTGGAAAATATCCCATATATTCTCAGCTAGTTCTGCCAGAGTCGCAGGCTATGAATGGAAACAAGCACTTCTGTAACTTGACTGGCTTTTCTTAAGATTTGTTTACAGGTAACTAGATTGTTTTCTTTTCCCATAGCTTAAAACAATATGACATTTGTTCTTTCTATGGCCATATATGCTTCTGTTTACAACTAGCAAGTTGTTTGTCCTTACTATGGCTAATGTATGGCAGCAGATTTAGCAATTCCACTTGATCCTGCTACTATAATAGTAAATTTCAACAATGTACCTTGGATTAGGAGAAGTTCTGAGCAAAACCAGATCATTTCAAATTTAACCTGGAGGATTCAGACGTTCAGCTTCACTCCAAATGGCCCCAGGTTGAATATGGACCATGTGTAATGCAACACTGAAGGAACTCCAAAAAGTAGAAGGTATTCCTTTAAAACTTTTATTTTTCTCTAGAAAGCCCCAGAGTTTTGTTTATTTAATCAATTTATAAGTTCCCTCAGTTCCACATAATAGATCTATTTTAAAAGTCAAAGCAAAAGTCTGAAAATGATCAATAATAAGAGTCACAATAATTAAACAGGGAAACGATATGCACAAATGCAATCAATCTCAAAAATGCAGACACAGATCACTCTGGCCCAAGGCTTGTTGAAAGACCCAAATCTTCAAAGCTTTCCTAAAAATCAGCTGTGTTGTGGCCATGTAAGCTTCAGTGGGATGCTCTTCCAGAGGACCAGAACAGCAGAGAAGAGGGGGGAAAGAAGAGTCACATAATTAACAAGTCTACTTTCAAATCATGGTCACAGAGAGTCTCCAATCAGCACATTAGGGAGATGAATACTGAGTCTTTAATCATGACTTGCACCGTGTTGTTTCTTATAAATTTTTATAGAGCATTTATATTTTCAAAGTATTCTTGGACGTGTGGTGCAACTTCTTTCATTGTTTAGTAATAATCCTGGTTATTTTACACTCTGAACCCTGGTTTCAATTGACTCTACAGAAGAGAAGAGAAGCATCTACTTCTTGAGTTTAAGAAGCTTAATCTCTT
>NW_015386890.1:186358-188392 GCF_001527695.2 Protobothrops mucrosquamatus
AACAGAGCCACTCCCTCCCTTTCTCTCCATTTTGGCACAAAGTATTTAGGTTAATTGATTGTAGCCTTCTTTCATTAATGTGTCAGTCTATCTATATGAAGGGATTGCACTACCACAAATCTTATGTAAATTCCCATTAAAAGGTAGGATTTGAGGAGTTCTCAAAAGGCAAGTTACCAAATGTTAAACCAATTTTGACTGCAGCATACCCCCCTCCCCCATTAATAAGCAGGAACAATATACATTCAAACGGGAAAAGTGCTCAAGTGAAAGTTCCAAACGTAAGCTCTTCTACCAGTTAATGAGTAATAAAAGAGAGGATAAGCGGTTAACAAAAGAATGCAAAGCGAGGGAACTTTTTTTTTTTAGAATAATAACTTTATTGTCACTTTAAATGTACACTAATCGGCATACATTAAAATGAAATTTTGTTGCATTCAGCTCTCAAAGGGTCACCACCTCCGATATACACTACATAAATATGACAAATATAAATAAATAAATAAATAAATAAATGCAGAATTATGCATATACCCACATGTATTATATGACATAGAGAGAGAACAGTCTAGTTCGGGTTATGTATACATGTGCATGGCGAGAAAAACGAATCTTGCGAGTTTACCAGACGGATGGCATAGGGAACAAAGCTATTACAGAATCGGGTAGTCCTGCTAGAAATACTTCTAAACCTCCTCCCAGAGGGGAGCAACAGAAACAGACCGTAAAGTGGATGTGTGGGGGTCTCTAACAATGCTTTGAGCTCTAAGCACATAGCGCTTATAAGCAGCATCCTGAATACCAGGGAGCGAGCTTCCTATGATCTTCTCGGCTGTCCTTACCACTCTCTGTGTGGACTTTCTATCTGAGGCACTGCTGCCACTGAACCAGACAGTAATGCAGTTTGTTAAAATGCTTTCAATCATGCCTCTGTAAAAAGTGGCCAGGACAGAAGGAGAAAGATGGGCTCTCCTCATCCAATGCAGGAAATGCAGGTGCTAGTTTGCTCTCTTCACTAAGGATGACGTGTGGAAAGAGCAATTCAGATTGTTAGTTATCTGCACCCCCAGATACTTACTGTTGACCACCTCTACAGCTGCCTTCTTGATACTGAGTGGAATATGACTATGCCGGCTCTTTCTGAAATCTACAATGATCTCCTTTTTTTTAAATCAACATTTAGAACCAGGTTACCTCTTCCTTGTTATCTAGTTACCCTGATAAGGTCACCACCAATTTCTGTAGGAAGAAGTTTCCTATTAAGTCAATCTACTCTAAACTCCTTATGCATCCAGTTGTTTCCAGATATTGCATGGGGAATTTTTGTAGGTGATGACCAGGCTTAACTCAAGGATGTGGTCAAAGGCATCTTCAGTTTGCAGTTGTTACACTCCCACAAGAGACCTAAGTCACACACACACACACACACACACACACACACACACACACTCCGTTGACTCTTATCAATTTGCCTTGACCACTAGTAGATCAGATTCTTGTGTAGAGGTAGCATGAAATACACTTATAGTACTTCTGAACTCTCTCCAGCTCCTGGTTTCTTGTATCTGAAAGTTTATCACTAATTAAGAAGATTCTTGGTGGGAAGCCTGCTTTAACTCTGGAATATGGTGAAGGCCAGAACTCTTGCTAAGAGTCATTCCCAAGCAGCTCTCTGAGGTCACTGATCCAGAGAGCTCTTTGATTTGTGAAGAGCTCCAGAAGATGACATGGCCAAGAGCATGCCTAGAGTGAAGAAACAATAAGGAGCAAAGATGGTTAGATATCAGTATAAGTTCAGGTCTACACTATGATAGGAAGAATGGCAAAGTATTAATATCCCTATATCTCTGTCTGCAGAGTGCTGGCTAGAGACTGGAGCTCTCTGGTTCAGCAGAACACTACCTTGCAGGAGATACACTGGTTACCAGTAGTCTCCTGGGCCCAATTCAATGTGTTGGTCATTACCTATAAATCCCATGTTACCTTGAGGTCCACTTTCTACAGGTACAATCTGTCCCTGCCCTACAAAGCTTA